>NW_025953566.1:0-175734 GCF_022495145.1 Xylaria bambusicola
AGTCCTATTTAACGGTTAAGTTATAGCTTAATTAATAGCTTATTATATATACGCTTATATATAGTTAACCTTCCTATATATAATCTATATAGCTTGGTCGCAACATAGATTGTAATAGAAACCTACAGTACTAATTGCAATACAGACCTTCAATACAGACCTACAGTACTAACTGCAATACAGACTGCAATACAGACCTACAGTACTAACTGCAATACAGACCTACAATACAGACCTACAGTACTAACTGGAATACAGACCTACAATACAGACTGCAATACAGACTGGAATACAGACTGCAATACAGACCTACAGTACTAACTGCAATACAGACCTTCAATACAGACCTACAGTACAGACCTACAGTACAGACCTACAGTACAGACCTACAGTACAGACCTACAGTACTGACTGGAATACAGACTGCAATACAGACTGCAATACAGACCTACAGTACTGACTGGAATACAGACCTACAGTACTAACTGGAATACAGACCTACAATACAGACTGCAATATAGACTGCAATACAGCCCTACAGTATTGACTGCAATACAGACCTTCAATACAGACCTTCAATACAGACCTACAGTACTGACTGTAATACAGACTGCAATATAAACCTACAATATAGACCTTCAATACAGACCTTTAATATAGACTTATAATATAAACCTATATAGCTAAAAGCTATAACTTAAATAATTATAATGCTTAATATAAGCTATAAATTATTTATATAGCTTTTAAAATAGGTATTTAAAATAATTATTTATATTTTTAAAACTTTACTTTATATCCTTTATTATATTTAAACCCCTTAGGTAAAGTTGGAAAATAGGTTTTACCCCGCACTTGACCTGATTTTTTATTTTCGCACTTTGTGGTAGTGGCCCACCCTAATGCATACCACAATTTAATTGGCTATAGGTCTTCCCAACTTGAACACTTAACTAAATCAATTCGGTTTGTCTAAGTATCTGGTATCTTGAAATGCGTCAACACGTTCTTAAAGATGCAAGCTTTGAGCCAGTAGATTCTCTGGTTAGCAGTTCACTGGCGAGACTGCCCAAGGTAAGTTAATTAGTGGTGCCCAAAGCCCTGAACGGTAACGCCAGTGCCCTGCCAATCCAACCCCCGTATCCCGCTCGACCCCCTGAGATAAGATCCTGCCATTCTGCCATCGCATCCCGACCGACCATCTCACTAAGTATATCATGGAATCGCCGCCCGCTAACAACCACGTTCGGCTTTGCGCCGTGGCGAAGGAAGATCCGAATAGCATCGAGGGCTTCGGCCCTTTCAGCTGGCGACCATCCAAGCCACCATTTCACGCACTTATGCAGAAAACAAGCCCAAGCTGTCTGGCCTGTGGAAAGGTGCATGTTGGGGTCCATGCCGAGCTCGATGAGGCCCGCGACGAGCTTCGGATCCAGCGGCGGCTTTTTCCAGATAATGACCTGCGTGAGCACTGGTTGGAGCGCGCACTCCATGTACATCGTTGCCTCCTTGCGCGACCACTGGCGCTGCGCCTGCAGCCGATGCAACGAGTAGCGCCGCAGCCGGAATTGAATCGTCATGTGCGTGAAATCGATGTCCATACCGGTCACTAGCTGGGCCCAAGACGTATAGGGGTTCCCTTGATTGGTAATGCCGCTGGCCGCCAGAAGCCGAACCATCATGCTGTCGTATGCCTCCACGAGTTTGAAATGTGAGGGCGATGCCTGTCGCTCCTCCTCGACATTCTGCTCCTCGCGCAGATAGCAGAACAGCCTGCTAATTAGATTGCCTAGGGCATCATCTGGGAGCGACGAGCGACTGAGCTGGACTTGCTCGATAACCGCAAATGTCAGACGAGCCAGATAGTTCGGTTCACTAAATTCAGGCGATACTAGGGCCCGGAGCTCGCCAATGTAATGCTCTTGAAGAAAATCCTTAACCGTTCTGTGTAGGAAGTCGATCTCATAGTATTCGCATTGGTTCCGGTAGTTTCGATCGCGGCTGAGCCGCATTAAATCCCTGCAACGATTCTGAAGGCGAGGTTGCCAGGCCATATACATCTGCTCCAGATCGGCTCCAGTCAAAAGACGCCCATCATGATCAATTCCGCACCAGGATGTGTCTTCATCGTATAGCATTGACAAGCCTATCATTGGTATCTTGGTACCAATTGCCGCTAGTGCCAGGAGAAAGATCTCAGCACCCTGCTTACGATGGAAGGGGTCAATTCGTTCCATCATCTTCCGGAAGTAGGCAACTAGTTCCTGTGGATATGATTCAAGTCGGTTCTGCCACTGCTGGAACGGTTCTCCGTCTCTGATGTCCCTGAGGATATCTCGTACAACCAGATACACCCATAGCCAGACCCCATTCGCTCTATCCGAAATATTGGGGATTAAATCAAGACATTTGCTATCGAGAGCAGCTGCTGCTTTGAATTTATCGCTACCCTCGAGGTATTCTTTCACATATTTCGTCATATCCGCTTTCGAGAAGTCCTGCATCTTGAAAGTATAGATACTGGTGTTCCATTCCGCATAAAACGCTGGCCAAGGTCGACTAGATGCGCAGATCTTGACGTTGGGTGCCGCTGCAAGAGACTTTACAATTCGGATCAACGTCTCCTCCTGACCCTGGTACTCGTCCAAACCGTCGATGAAGAAGCAAAACATGTTTGTGGCTTCTGACATTGTTGATAGTCGTTCGAATGCTGTAGTGAGTTCTTCCATTTTCCATGGTGTTCCTAGGTGATGGTCTGCACATAAAACATCACAAAGACTGGGATCAGCCTCGAGGATTTGGTACAAGAGGGTTTGTAGCAGCCCCTTATGCGATTTCTGCATCTCTGTTCCTGCATTCCAGAAATAATGACTCGCAGTAATCAATCTGCGACCACCAGTCCATGTTCCAAGCGCGCTATATGTTTGCTTATCCGTTGTTACATATTTCATTAACGTCGACTTCCCACTTCCTGCCTGTAGTGCATGTTAGTCGGTGTGCTAAACAATATACGGTAGATATCGAGACGAGCTGGTGAGAATAGCTTACTAATCCATTAATCCAGTAGACGCCAGAAGCCGACTTGAGCCATTCTGTAAAATTAGTTCTATTGGGATCGTAGACCCATAGGCATGTCTCTTGATGGGCCTGCTCGATGTTATCCCGTCGATTGTGGATAGAATCGAAGGCCAGAGACTTGAGGACCTCAATCGCTCTAATCATCCTGTGCCATTCGGCGATATATTCATGGACACACTGTATCGTGTCATTAAGATCGGTGGCGTGGCGTTGCCCAATAGGGTCTGCTTTGGTGTCGGATTGATGAGTCGTACTATCAGACTCGCCATTGTCTTTGGTTGCCTGGGCCTGAATCGATACGAAAGACAAGTCGATGTTGGATTTCAGAGTGTCCAACCGATTAACATCGAAGTTGTCAAAATTGTCTAGTCGGTAACCTAGACTGTTGATACTCGCCAGCACGGCCTTAAAACTGTCACCTTGGCGCCTACACATGAGGTTTCGCTGTTAGTTTTCTTTTCTACTTCCAGTCGGCATCTTAACACAAACTTACCTAAGCATCGTCATTGTCCACCAGCTTGCGAGCCTGTTTTCTAATTCGAGAAGCCTCGTCTTCAACTCGCGCATCTCCTTCCTCTTCCACATGACCTCACCAGAGACCTTGATAGCCTCAAGCTTCCGCTGCCACCCATTATGTTTCATCTCGAAGCGATTCAAATGCCCAAGAAGCTCTTTGGCAATTTTCCCGCATTCGTCAGCGATGTTTTGGAGGGGCTTCAGTTCGCGCTCAAATATCCCCTCCACCTTAGAACCCCGCAGTCGCCTCATCTCCCGACGAACATTGTCTTTGAAATTGTGTTCGTCATCAAGAAACTCTGAAATTTCACGATTGTTTCTTTGCACGTCGTGCACGATCAGCTTGAGCTGTTCCACCTCCTGAAGTCCCCCGCCGCTGCTGAGCTCCCGAACAGATGTGAGGATCTCATGGCCGAATGAAACAAATTGCACGATATTCCCAACAAGTCCGACGATGGTCAAGGGGTCCATTTTCGAGGAGAAGCATATTTTTGCGTCCAGGAGGGCTTGGAGATTGATGTAAATATTAAATCGGTGGTCATGATAGTAGGTGATTGGCCATATAACGTTTGCCTCGACCTGGTGGATAGTATGGGTTGGCAGTGGCGAAGCTCAGCGTACGCCGCAACACAGCCTCCATACTTCACAACTCCACGACTATCGCATAGCCAAGACTGCCAAGAGCTCTCCCCGCAAATTCAAGGCAGAGAAGAGACAGTAAGTCGCCCCATCAACTTAAAAATATATATAGCAACTCAACAGAGCTATGACTAAGCTGAGGGTGCCGAAGATACGAGGATTGCTTGATATCTATTATCTGCGCGCATCGGCAATAAGATGAGCTACCTTCGAATATGAGTGAAGGGAGATACCAGCACAGTACCGTCAGGCAGCCGCTCGCTTACCGACCCAGCCCGGAGTCGTTGAGACGGGCCAGTCGTCTTACTAGTCGGGTCACAGCAACCCAGTAGCTATGTTAGCAGGATGAGCGCACATACCGCAGTTCAGCACGCACGAGCTTCATATCGAAAAAGACTAGAATAATTTTTGCATGGCTATGTTCAATTCGGAGGAGGCTACTTTTCACCCAGGTTCGGATCCGTATATCGAGCTGGCAGAGCAACTTTCTAGATCATCTCCGAGTTGGAACCAATGGACACTCATACGTCAATAGCGGCAGCTAGTAGGTGTCAGGTACTTGACACTTCGCCCTGGTTAGTATGCCCAAGTATACAGCAGCGGCGATGTTCTCAAATCTCTTCCAGAAAAGGCTTACGTAGTTACAAACCTCGCCGTGATATGGATTGACTTGATTAACTATAGACACAATGGAAATTTGGAAGGACCTTTACAATGGCCCCCTCCTACAGAGCACCTTGTACCCAATGTGGTATTGTACGCTGGAAGACCATTGACCTTGATATTCATTCCCTATTCATGTTCTTCACCGCAATACATAGGTTCTCAAGTAGACAATAGTAGTACTACTCAGGCCAATGATCGACTGAGCCATTAGACATTGAAGTGCATCTGCCGGGCAACTCGCACTGACCAGCTCATCATACACAAACCATCAGCTTAATTCTATTTAACGCAACAGCCCAAATCCATCCTATTTCCTCATGTCAATAAAATTCCCCCGTTGCTTTGACAAAGTACGACCATACTCGAATAAAGCTGAAGCTTGTTCAGCAACGATGGCCGACATGGGTGCTGAGACCAAGTATGCTGCCCAAGAAAAGTTTAACGAGATGATTTCTATCCCCGAGAGCCCGCACGATCAATACTCTGTAGCTGGAAGACAAGAAGAGCAGATGGAGTGGACCCCAACCCTGGTGGAAAACCTCACTGAGTCGAAACCAGAACCAATTTACCTTGCAAACGAGCTACTAATATATATCTTCGAACTTGCGAGAGGAGACCGGAACTATGTTGGTAGTCTTGAAATTCAGACGATCCAGGCAATCCGCCTAACTTGCCGCCGCTTTAACGAATTGAGCTCGCATCTCCTCCTCCGCAATCTCAAGGTCAACCTAACACGCTCGTCGCTCGACTGTTTAGACGAGATATCACGCCACCCTTTGATATCCAAGGGCATTGAGACCATTGATCTATATTTGTCTCCCTCTCATTTCTTGATCGCCGGTTATAGCATTCGCGGTTTTGCTGCTGCTGGTGCACTTGCTCTAAGTTGTGAACTATTCTGTTGGAGACATACACCAACCACACCAAGCTTCCTGAGACAAGTGACCAACCACACCTTGCTGTACAAAAGGGCAATAAACATGGGCGATGCTCTCGCGATATCATGGGCGAAAGTGGCCAGGCATGGGGTTGATCCAAATTGTGAAGATGATCTCCTTATCGCACGGGAATACAAGAAGTATTGCCAGCTCTACAGAGAGTATAAGAACACTGCGGACTCCTCCGCCCAGATTATCGCCACTGCGATGATGAGGATGCCCTCTGCGACCAGAATTGTCGTAAAAGACTTCCGCCGGGAACCGAGGATAATTTATCCTGAAGATCTAGTCCAGTCTGATTCTCTGCCTCATCATCTGATCTCGCAAGGATATGAGTGGTGGCTTATAGAGAACCCGCCAGAGCATCTACCACTACACGTTCTTGGTGACTTGTTGCTTGCAGTTCAACAGCTCGGGCACCCTTTAAAGAGTCTTGATTTTGTGACGCCGCCGACTATGTCTTGGCTTCCGACCTCACGTATGGCCACAACACCTGAATCCACAATGCTTCGTCACGCTCTCGCAGGACTCAAAAGCTTTGTATACCGTCCGGCTATACACAGAAGGCTCAGAGGTCCTTTCTACAAGGTACCAGAGATGTGGACCGAATTTGGTCATTTCCTTCTCGGTAACCTACATCCAGAGTCCATCCAAAGAATTGAATTAGATTTCTATTTCTTACCCGCTCAGCTCATCGAGCCAAGGTTCAGCATGGCATCCATCCTCACTTCTTACAGCTGGCCAAAGCTGCAGCAATTGTCTTTCCATGGGTCCTTCCATTTCCGGGAGCTTAAAGCCATAGTGGAGCCTCTTGGGCAAGATGTCGACTTACAATGGTTTGGATATTTGATGAGCGGTTCGTGGGTCGAAGTCCTTGATTTTCTCCGGGAGCGCAATACGTCTACGCAACGAGTCGGTGATTTCGAAAAATCGAATCAAGGACTAATTAACGGAGGCTTGGGAGAGTCGTACGGGCAGGAGTATCAACTGATGAGCCCGAATACTAGAGAATACATCTTCCACTCTCCGCCGGATCAGTGCGCTAACGACGCAACTCTGTATATTCAGGGGTTAACAGAACACAATCCAGTGAGAGCTTGGAGTATGAGTGGATTAGAAGGAGGAGGCGAGCACGATATCTAGGAGAATACTGAGGAGGTTAGCGAGGATGAATAGTGAATAGGATGGTACACAGCAGTTGTCTCCGAACGGCCATGCTGAGATCATGGTAGTTCTATCTGTCACGGAATGACATAAGGAGTGCAGTACTATGCCACTACGCCACCAAAAGGTAACGACGAGTTATCAAGTCGAAGTCTTGACGTCTCTGCACTCACTATATAGTACTGTACTGTGACACTATCTGACTTATGTCGCATTTCTAGTGTTAGCAAGAGAGCACAATAAACAGAGCTGGGACTACAGGTATAAGTACATACACTCCATGTATCTATAAATTGAGAGATGTTGAGCTCGTAGCAGTCATCTCTCTCTGCGTTACACTTGCGTCGTTAAACATGGAAAAATGGCTTCAACTTTTGTATGAGTCGTGTATGCTACGTAGTCAAAAGGATCTAATCTTGGCTTAAGATCAGATCGCCGAAATCTTAATCCTAACACCCTGATAGCTCATCGTAGACAGCATGAAAGTCTTCCTGCTTCATGAAGTCACACAATTACAGCTTCCGCTACTATAGCGACGGATCGACATGGACTAGCAGACGTAGCCGTAGCCGCATTCCGTCACGGCAGAGGTATGCTGTCTTGGTACCAATTACAACGAAAATCCCAGGTAGGTATGAAATCAGTAAGCCCTAACGGCGCTCAAGACACAATCTATCTCCCCCCTATACACACAGGCCGCCTAAATTCCAGATACCATTCTATAGAAAAGGGGTCTAGGAGATTGATTATTTCTACAGGATTTCCTATAATGTGAACACTTATTGCTACTGAGATGCCATATAGGTTCATTAAGCTAATATTCTGTGCAGCGTGCCGACACCACTCAAGATTTGATAGTCAATGGGGTCTCATGGGCCACGTTAACTACTCTTAGATAGATTGCTTTTCTCGTAAGAGATATATACGACATTTCGCTTGCCTATATACATAGTTGTTTCAAGTGTCCCACACGACGCTTTTGAGATAGATTAGCGAAACCTTAAGCTCCAATATCTTTAGCTAAATTGGGTGAAGAAATCCCACGAGTTCTGAGGCGCAAACGGTGTGCTAGAGCCTTGGTTAACCTGGCTGGGGTTATGATCCCCGTCGTGAATGACCCAAGTCACTGGGTAACCCTCCTTGCAGCCGGTATACTTGGTCATGACTGAGGTGCCACCGTTGGGCTGGGGCTCGGAACTGAGTTTTTGACAGCCGTTGTTGCTAACAAACTTGTCGCGCATCTGGCGGCCGCCGCTGACGTTGAGGACGGAGTCTCTAGTGCCGTGCTGGCCGTAGTACGCGACAGAACCGGTGCCACCCTGACATCCACTCAACAGCCCACCCGATAGGACGGCAACGGCACGGATCATATTAGGACGTCCACAAGCAAGGGCGTAGGACATGGCGCCGCCGTAGCTGAAGCCTGTCGAGAAGCGGAGGTTTGTGTTGACACAGAGGTCAGCTTCAACCGTCTTGACTAGCTGATCGAAGAAGGTGATGTCTTCGCCACCTTGGTTTCCCCATCCAGCGTTGAGACCATTGGGGACAACGAAGATGGCACTGTTGTTGGCGAGGGCTGACAAGCCGTAGTAGGGGAGTATTCCGCCGTTGCTGGGGTTCGCACCATTGACAATCCCCTGGGCTGATCCGCCCAGTGGGTGCCACGTGAAGACGAGTCGGTATGGGTGGCTCGAGTCGTAGTTATCGGGCAATTTTATGAAGTACTGGCGTTGCTTGCCGTTGACCTGCATATTGTAGCTTTGGTTCTTGAGCGTCGGGCTCTTGCCGCAGCCTGCCGAGTTGTCGGCGTACACTACGTGGAGCGACGCCAGAACAAGGCATGCTATAGCCGCGAGATAGTTCGTGAGTCTAAGCATGGTTGCTACTAGGAGAAAAATTGTTCAAGCAGGAACAGAGTGGCAAAGGAACACTACGTCGTGATGCCAGAGAGCCAATGGCCCAGTGGAGAGGTTGTAAACTACTTTTGCGCATATATATATATATATATACACACGAATATGACCCCAACGTCTCAACTTCTCCGAGGTCTATAGACAAGAAACAGGGTGAATTTATGTAAACCACACCGAGGATGAGCGCCGAGATAATCTAATATATCGGGATCCTACCCTCCGAGTATACAGACGCTCTAATCAGGTCTCCGATATGTAACCGGGCAGATCAGCAATTTAGCCGAGATCAAGGATCAATAATCGGGCGGACTTTGGACGACGTACCAGTATGGAGAAATTCACTCTCCGCCAACCATGCATAGAACTCTAATGAGCCGTTATTAACCACTACACGTATGAAAACTGGTATGTGAATCCCCGTATTCCTGAATATGCTGCGGCTAGAAATCTAGCCAACCGGAAGACCAAGAGATTGCCATAAGTTGTCTGTAATCAAGAAGCCTTGATACTTTAATTTAGAAAGGTAGCTTGAACAATGCTTATTGTTTACTTAAACAGTACGTTTATCCACACCCCTGTACCTGAAATCGTGACACAAACGCATATGCCCCGCCGTCTTTCGATTGGTTTTGCGCAGTAGCATCATGGATAAGATGGAGGTTCTGATTGTAGAAAGCGTTGAATAGAATCGAGGAGACTGTCACGCCTCATACAAATCTAAATGTACGGATGAAGGAAAAGGTAGCAGTTGCGGTTGCGACGTCCGACTCTGGAAGTCATGGAAGGGCACTTGGGAGAAGTATAGACATATTAACCATTCCGGGGTCCAAAGAAGCAATGATCTGAAAAATCCAAGCGAGGCTTGGATGTGTTGCTTTTAGAGGCATAAGTATACCGTAACCCATCCCATGATGGATAACACATCAGCAATGAGACGTAGGGGCGGTAATTAAACCCAAACTTCCCCAATAACAAATCAGAGATAACAGCAAAGAACAGCGTTCCAATGGCAAGAGGTGGAAAATAAATTCCCGACAAAAATACAGAAACGCCATAACAACTTGAACATACATAGGAATAAAGTAATTAATTCTTTGGGCCACGGTAGTGAAGCGGACAAGGGTAATTTACGCTGCTTAAGGACATTCACACCTAAGAAGGCAGATATCATTTACACTCCAATAGGCTTATGAATATACCGAAGCTGATCCAACGAGAATATTAACTTAAACATCGAAATCAAGCTGGAACTAGTAGTGGTGCAAGCTCGCCGCCGCCGCTAAACCAATTATCTTGTTGGCTTGTGCAGAGATTATAGTCAGGTTGGTTTCTGGGACGTTGGCCGAGTGGGTTAACGAGTGAGTATCAAGAGTCAATCAATTGGCTAAACCAGTAAATGTTCATGGGAAGCAGTGTTTTGCACAAAAAGTTCGACTTAGCTAACTATCGCTAGGCCTAGCATTGAAAATTCTTTTGACTAGTAACAAGCCCGATCAACTCCTATATGATAACCTTGGTATGCGATCCGGAACGCCGCCCAACGTGATCAAAAACACAAAATTTGCATGATAGTACATAACGAGAACATTAATCAAGTCTAAGAAGACTTCTCCTTCTTGGACTTCTTTTTACTCTTCTTCTCGGTATTATCATCATCAGCGTGCTTTCGCTTCTTGTTCGACGACGCTTCGACTTCGGCGGCGGCGGTCTTGGCTTCTTCCTTCTTCATCTTCTTGATATCCTTTTTGCTGATGACCTGTGGGGAACCATCAGAGCCCAGCTTGACGTCGCCTCGCTCGAACTTCCGCTTGAATTTCTTGACTGAGATGCCAGCCTCTTCCGCTAAGCGAGCATAGTCTGCTTCGGTAAGTTTGCCTGGCGTAGCGGGAGTGTTTGGAGCCGGTGCTTCGCCCGCCACTGATGCAGTTCTTCTCTTCTCTTGCTCCTTTTTGGCCTGCCGTTTTTCCTCACGTGCTGTTCTGCGTGCCTCCTTTTCCTTCTTGGCCTTGCGCTTTGCTGCTCGTGTGTCAGCTAATGCAAGGTTTCTTAAATGCCTCTCTTTCTTTCGCGCTTTCTTGGCTTCCCGAGTCGCACCAACAATGGAAGACTGCCACTGTTCCCCGGGGGGCGAAGGGATAGACTCGGTATCGTCTGAAGCGGTAGAGATGGTTGGAGATCGAGGTGGAAAGGGTGTGGTGACTTTACCATTTTCTGTGCCATTCATCTCGGCATCTGAATCATCCTCTTCCTCGTCATCCTCTTCTTCACTATCATCGTCCGCCATAGGCGTGTCTTCGACTTCCTGTATTAGAGGTTTGGAGGGCGTGCTCTTTGAAAGCGGGGTAGGCGCATCGGCATCGGCATTATAGTTTCGCTTGGGTCTAATCTCAAACTTAGAGGGACCAGCACCATTAGGTGCAATTTGAGCGCCTTTGGACAAAATAGGCTTGCCTTCCAACCTACGGAGTCTGTCCTCAAGATAGGCACGTAGTCTAATACCCATGTCGGCTCGTTCATCATCGTCTATCGCGATATCGGCCCCATCAACACCTTCGTTGCTGAGGTCTGAGAGTGCGTCGACACGAAGACATAAAGCAGCCTTAGCAGAAAGCATACGAGCGATTTTGCCCTTGTTTCTGCCTGTAGCCTGTCCAACAAGCGATGAGTGATATATCAGACCATATTTGGGCGTATCGTGTTTTGTCTTGAGTGCACGGAAGAGGGCTTTCTCGGCACCGAGGATCTGGATCGTACTACCAGGGCTCTTAGCAAGCCTCATTAAGGACCCGGTGTGAGCAATGAGACGAGCACCAACAAGCTCGCCGAGGATCTCGGTGGTATTGGGAGCGAGAGCCTTCATACGTGATGACAGGTATTGAGAAAGTTGCTGTCGGTATTCTGTAAAGCTGATCACTTGTTCAGCAAGGAGTTTGATATTCTCCAAGTCAATTTCACCAATTTCAGTTCCCATAGAAACCTCGGCCGCTGCCTTAATGCGAGTCTCCAAATCCTCGGGGAGGATCTCAGAGAGGTCTGTGTTAACAGCATTCTCTCGCATACCCATCTGCATAATCACGCGAGCATACGCCAGGTTGTCATTTAGGATTCGGTCCATTTCGGGGAAATGCCAGCCGTACCACTCCTTGACTCTCATAGCGTAGTTGTTTAATTCTTTGTCCAAATCGTCTAGAAGCTTGATAGCCTGCACAATCATGACATCGACTTTGTCAGGAGAAAACTTGAGCTTGTGACGGGAGATGGAGTGAGAAAGAGCCAACGCCATGTTGCCAAGGTAGTCGGGATCGAGCTCGGGGAACAACTCGGGGAGGTATGTCTTGACAGCTCGGAAAAGCTCGTTGGTAGAGGAGTCGGAGACAGGGGAGATCTGGAGCTCGGGGAGAACATTAATCGCCGCACCCAGCTTAGGATCCGCTACAGCAAGCGACGCTTTTCTTTCTTCCTTGATATCATCAAGAAGCTGCTGTAGCAAAGGTGTGACTTTTCCTTCAGTCAAGGAGCTATATTCGCCGAGCGCTTGGGCAGAGTCCTCAAACTTGACCATCTTCTTAAGCGACAGCCTAGACAGCAGATTATCAATATCGATTGGGGCATAAAAGCGTTTAAAGTGACCAGCAATGGCGCGACTTACATTGAATTGATGGCTTCGGCGCTGGAAAGTTGTTGTGCGATATCATCGCGAGACAAGAGCTTCTTGTCCTTGGCCTTGAAGAGACCGTAGCTATCACCGCGTTAGCACAGCATCGCGATCCAGGAGCTTCAGGAGAGCTCACCCCGCAGGCGTCTCGGCAAGAACGAAGAGAGGCATGGCGGCAGGATGATGTGAGTGGTCGTGCTTGTCCCTGCGCAGCGTCTCCTGTTGGGGAAAGAGTGGTGGATCGTCAATTGAAGAAGTTGCGACCAGGAGACAAGCTTGGACGGAAGCTTCACTCGACTTTTTGCTTAAGGAAAAGAAAATTTCAAAGTTCGGCTGCGGCTAGTAAAGCTAGATAAGAGTGGGACCCCTGTGGCTGATGCTATCTGATTGACCATTTAGTCTTTATCGCTCCAACTTAGTCTACGATAGGCAAGGCGTGGGCTCCCGCCTCTGGAATACCTAATACCTATGGACAGCCTATGGAGCCTATGGAATGTACTACAGCAGGTACGTTGTAGCGGGCGATGGCGGCGTGTGGCATGTGCTCTTCAAGGCCCCAGGCTTAATCCAACGCAAGCAAGCTCCACTGCCATCACGCCTGCTAACCAACCTATCATACCTCAACTCTAAATCAACTGCTGGAGTTGGTGCAGCAGGCATCCAATCTAGATTCAAATATCAAGATATCTGCATCAAATACTCCCCTGAAAGTTCGCATTCCTATCTACCAAGATGGAAGGGCTGTTCTTTAATGTGAACAATGGGTAAGCCTAACCATTGCTGTGCTGTGATCTTAGTTGTGCTAATACGCAGAACCATGACAGCTATATCGAGGGCATTGTTCGAGGCTATCGGAATGGCCTTCTCACAGGTGCCAACTACTCCAATTTGACGCAATGCGAGACCATCGATGGTTAGCCTCTCTTGATTGACTTCAGTCGTGTGAAGTATTTTCCTGACATCAGACAGACCTCAAACTTCAGCTTGGCCCAGCTTACGGCGACTTCCTTGCCTCCCTACCGCCGAACCCATCCACTTCCAGTCTTGCTGCGAAAACAACCGACAAATTAGTCTCTGAGTTCAGATATGTTCGTGCGAATGCCGTGGGATCACTGGCACAGTTCTTGGATTACCTTACCTATGGCTATATGATCGACAACGTTGCGCTGCTCATCACGGGCACGCTACACGAGCGAGACACCCGCGAGCTACTAGAGAGATGTCATCCCTTAGGCTGGTTCGAGACGATGCCGGTGCTCTGTGTTGCTACCAACATTGAGGAGCTTTACAACAGTGTTCTAATAGAGACACCACTGGCCCCCTACTTCAAAGGCAGCCTGAGCCATCAAGATCTAGATGAGCTGAACATTGAGATTGTGAGGAACACCTTATACAAGAACTATCTTGAAGATTTCCATAACTTCGTCAACACACACCCGGATATGGCTGGCACTCCTACTGCGGAAGTTATGAGCGAAATTCTGGAATTTGAAGCAGATAGACGGGCTATCAACATCACACTCAACTCGTTTGGGACCGAGCTTAGCAAGGCGGATCGTAAAAAGCTATACCCAAGCTTCGGCCGGCTATACCCAGAAGGCACCTTGATGCTTTCGCGGGCTGATGATTTCGAGGGCGTGCGACTAGCCGTTGACGGTGTATCCGACTACAAGAACTTCTTCGATGCTGCAGGCTTGGGTGGCGGTCCTTCGGGACCTGGTAACATGGCCGGCGGCTCTGGTGGCAATGGAAGGAGCCTAGAAGACATGTTCTACCAGAAGGAGATGGAGATTTCAAAGAATGCTTTTACCAGGCAATTCACCTACGCCATTGTATATGCTTGGGTAAAGCTGAGAGAACAGGTGAGTCGAGTATTCTCTACTATCTGACCGTCCTGGCGCTGACTGTTTCCCTAGGAAATCCGTAATATCACGTGGATCGCCGAGTGCATAGCACAGAACCAGAAAGAAAGGATCGGCAATTACATCAGCGTGTTTTAATGGGATCCCGGCGGCCTTATAAATTTGATTTCTTCCATGTTGCTGCTCTTTTCTTCACTTCTGTAGTACTAATGCGAGAGGATACCAAATGGATGAATTGAAAGTGTGCAGGCGAAAAGTAAAAACGACATCATGACCCAGCGGCGCTGAACATGATGCTCCTAGAAGACAGTGATGTGGACATGTGGTGGGCCGTCTCCAGCCCTGGCGTTATTGTATATTACACAGTAGATGGCACTACAGGTACATGTTCCTTCAAACCACCCTATTATACACCCAGTTTATGTATCTACAATGTGATCTGGCCCTTGTAAGTCGCTTCAGTCAGACCAAGCTTCTCAACCATATGACGCCACCGAGGGCTGCCTCTCTCCTTCCTTTCCATGTAGTCCAAGAGTTTTTGACGCTTGTGAATCATAAGCCTTAGGTCGCGTTTTCCGACCTTATCCTTATATCCTCTACCCTGCTCCAATTGGTTTGCCAGGGCTCGGATCTTAGCCGTCAAGATTGCTATCTGAACTTCGCTGCTACCTGTATCGGGTCCTCCACGAACTGGTCGCTCTTCTCTCTCCTGGCCCCGAGAAAGAGGTTTGGGTGGGAGAGTTAGATCGGTCTCATGCCGGCCAAAGGTCTCAATACATCTTCGAATATTCGCGTGACGTCGATCCTTGGAAGAGCCCTTTTCCAAGTCTACGATACGCCGTAACGCCTCAACTGCCCTCGTATGCTGGGCCTCGTGTTGCTTTATTCTCTCCTCCCACGCTTCGGGATTTGCAAGAGTATATTCCGTATGCATAGGTTTCGTCAAAACGTAGGCATTCTCGATCGCCGCATCCAGCTCGCTTTTGTGTATTAGGTTATTGAGGACGTGCGGTGATGTCGGGAGAGGATGCGCCTCTTGTATAGAGTTTCCATCCTCGTCGACGACTGGCTTAGAAAGAGGCGCCTGTCCGGCAGAGTCAAAGGACTCGATGAAAGGTGTCGTGATACCACGGATGGGATCGCCCCTTTGCTGTTTTCGGGCTTCTACGATTTCCTGGCGACGTTCTAGGTGCGCATTCTTGCGCTGCTGCATCTGGGCCCATCGGTAAGGGTCCTGCTTCGCCAGGCGTCTCTTCTCCTTTTGCGACATTGATGCGGTCTGCGTTATTGGTAGGAAAGCGGGCGTTGGCGGTTTAACCGCTGGACGAAGACATACTATCGTACAACAATTAGCTTGAGCAAAATGTCTCAACTCTTGGCGACTCACTTGAAAAGGTGTTTAGGCGTTGCACGCCGGGTACTTTGGGTGGCATGGTGTATATAGATCGGTGATCACCACCTGCTTCTCATCCACCTTATTCTTTCATGCAGTATCTCAACTTTTTTGGCAGCGGCGGGAAGAGCCAGCAGCAACCAGCTGGCTTACAGTAGACTTCCAGTTCGGTTCCACTGTAACGACAGCCTGAATCCCTGGGCCAGTGGCTATGGTGGCGTTCGCTTTCGGGAAATTGGTACTCCGATTCCGGATAGATACCTAGATACCTCGAGATTGTGGTAAAGGGGCTAATCTAGGATAAGACTCATCTGCACCTACACCACCTACACAGGCATTAGTGGGGGGTACCCACTAATGTGTGACTTCGCTTACCCTAGGCCAAGTTAGCCCACCAGAATTCGAGCCCCAAAATTATTGGGATTTTGTGCAGGCATCGCGAACTTTTTCCTCCTTCGCACATCACGAAGTTCGCGCTCAACGCAAAGCAAACCGCCTCATTCCCTCTTTCCTCACGCGCAACTATATCTCAAGATGGCGCCCGCGAACCTCCCCGCCTGCATGCAGGCCACCTCCCAGGACATTGAGACGCTCCTGGCTGCCCAGAGCCACCTCGGTTCCAAGAACTTGCAGGTTCACATGGAGCCTTACCTGTGGAAGACCCGTGCTGATGGTGTCAACGTCATCAACATTGGCAAGACCTGGTAATTCACCATTCTCTCGCGATTCTTTGCGCAATTGGCACATATGTCTAACCTCGAATCTGCGAATAATAGGGAGAAGATCGTTCTCGCTGCTCGTATCATCGCCGCTGTCGACAACCCCGCCGACATTTGCGTTATCTCCGCTCGTCCCTATGGTCAGCGTGCTGTCCTCAAGTTCGCTGCTCACACTGGTGCTGTTGCCATTGCCGGTCGTTTCACCCCCGGTTCTTTCACCAACTACATCACCCGATCTTTCAAGGAGCCCCGTCTCATTGTCGTCACCGACCCCCGCACCGACGCCCAGGCCATCAAGGAGGCTTCCTACGTCAACATCCCCGTCATTGCCCTTTGCGACACTGACTCACCCACCGAGTACGTCGATGTTGCCATTCCTACCAACAACAAGGGTCGCCACGCCATCGGCTGTGTCTGGTGGATGCTCGCCCGTGAGGTCCTCCGTATCCGTGGCACCATCGCCAGCCGTGAAGTTCCTTGGGACGTCATGGTCGATCTCTACTTCTGTACGTTACACTCTGACCCTCTTTACTTACTCTGTGACAATTATAACTAACAATTATCATAGACCGTGACCCTGAAGCCGAGGCCGAGGAGAAGGTTGAGGAGGAGAAGCTTCCCAGCGCTGAGGAGGTTGGTCCTGCTGCCATCGAGGCTGGTACCTTCACTGGTACTGGTGGTGACTGGGAGGCTGCTCCTGCTGGCTTCTCTGCTGCTCAGGGTAACTGGGATGGTACCGATGAGTGGGCTGGTGCTGTTGCTGGTAACACTGCTGCTGCTGCTGCTCCCACCGGCGAATGGGGTGCCACGGATGCCAAGGAGAGCCAGTGGTAGGAATTTGGCTCATCCCGTCCTGAAGAAGCTAATCAAAATGCTGGTCACTCCCCGGTTGAGGCGGCACCACAACAGCCGCAACCAAGTGAAGAGTTGAATTCACAAGAACAAAAGATGGGTGAATGGGGCGAATGGGACTCAAGTGCCAACTACGTTCAATCGAGTGTGGCGGAGTGGTAACTGCTTACTTGCAGATACAATACGAACCAAAATTCAGTTTAGCCTGGGGTACGGGTCAACTTGAACGTACTAATGAGGGAAAGATACCAAAATTAGTTGATGAGTCGATTAGATTTGTTGCTTCCGTGGGTGACTCTCTTGTTGGCTTTGTTTTCAGCTGAGGATGGGGAATGCCCTGTACGGTCAAAGGGGTGGACTTGATCGTTATCCCGCCCATGCTCCTAGGTAGCAGAAAAAAATGAACCATTGTCTTTGTGACCTACTCAGTATTGGCACAGAGTGTAGAGTAACCTAAGGTTCGGTTGTATATTCTAACGCGACATGCTATCAAATTATAAGGTAAGGAATCATCTATCGTCGTAGTTTCCTTGAAATGAACATGTTTGAACAAAAGTATTACAGTTGGGAGATACCGCAGAAGACAGTAAACTCTAAGGTAATCAGACTTGCCTCGAATGGAACATATATATCAATCTTCATGTTCCTCTTCTCGATTCACCAGCTCAATGCACAGATCGCACATCTAAGACCCTCGCCTATGTGCTATGACCTATGCTCTCACACAGGGGACCTCAAAAGCGAAATCATGATTCCAGCTTGAGCCCTCTGGCAAATCCGGCAACACAGCACACTCGACGACGAACTCCACGGGCGCGCAATCCGCAGGGACACTCTCATCCCCATACACGTACCTCGCCGCCAGGACCGACGTCTTCTGACCGCCCAGCACGACGTCTCTCTCACAAGCCGCGTAGACGCCGCCCTCGTCAAGCGGGAAGAGAATGGGCTCGCCGGGACGCAGGAAGAGCTCGGTGCCGCCGTTCACGGCTGCGCCGACGGGGTGCTCGGCTGGGTAGAAGATGTCGTAGTCCGAGGGCCCGGCGACGGCGAGGCTGAGGGGGTAGACGTTGGGGATGTCCTGGACTACAGTCGTGTGGTAGGCTGTGCCGTTCAGGTAGGAGGGTGTTGGCGTGCTCGCGGTAAGTGTTGAGATGGCGGTTCCTGCCCCGGTGCGCAGCGAGGAGAGGTACAGGTTTTGAACTGAGGGGGTGAGGTCTCGCGTGGTGTCTGTTACGTTTACGCGGAGTCTGAAGCCTTTGGATGAACCTGTTGTGCGGCTTGTTGGGAGGGCTGTGGTTAGGCCCAGAAGAGTCGCTGTGAAGAAAGTGTTGAGTTGCATTTTCTAGCTTTTGCTGTTTTGTTTGGTCGGGGGGGGGGGGGGGGATTGAACTTGTGGTGATGTATTTAATAGTTAGACTATGGTGTTTTAGATATGAATATTCGTCACAGCTTGGATGGACTGCTCTTTATATAGGTACCTACTTGGACTCTTTTTCTTTTAACTGCTGCATACCATCACTTTCGTATATACACCTCGAGACGAAGATCCATATCCACCAGTCTAGCTAGAGTCCAATTCCAATACATAGTAGTCATTTCGTGACAACTTCACACGACATCATACGCAAAATCTCGTGGTAGCGTCTTTCGACATATGGATCCTAGGACATATCTAACTGTGCCTCCTCGTGTGGCGACGGGCCAGATCCGAAAATAGCTATTCTGCGGAGCCGAGCCGAGCGGCGCGCGACAATACGAAGCTTACGCCTCCGAGATAGTAACGGGAACGAATGACACCCTACATACCAAGGCTTCCCATTTGACAGGCTCCGTGCAGGTTGGTGGCATGTTATCGAATGTGTAGTTGCAATAAGCTTCTTTACCCGATGCAAAGCAGCTCTAGAACAGCCAACACGAATGCAAGCTTGTTAGGGCTGAGAGTAGTATATAAATCACTCGACTACCACAATCTCACCTCACATTCGTGTCATGTTGATGTCACGCTATACCCACTCAAAGCTTCGTTGCTCGGTATCGGTATCGGCTGCTTTGGCGATCAGTATCACACGATGCTTCTCTCCTGCTTCCTGCGCAGCTCTCATAAGCCCAAGTTGCGCAGCAGCAGGAGCCAGGTCCGCCATGTAACCTTTGCGGTGGGAAATGTGACCCAACAACAAGCGAGCATATCCCTACCTCGATACCTCCCCCTTCCCACTCCGAGTAATATGGTCGGCGGATAAGTGAAATGAATTAAATATATAATGCCACTCAGATGAGGCAAGGCAGGGGCCAATATACAAGTCCCAATTGCTAGCTCAGGTATCAGTTTGTCAACCATCCAATTCACCCCAATTTATCGTCTTGAACTCCTTCTCGCTCTTTGCATCGTCCTCTTCGCTCACAACCAAAAAGCACAATCCTAGGCTTCCCTCGGCTTGTAGCGCAAGTACATATTCTGGTCAGGCTTCTTGGCTGAATGCCGATTGCGGTTCATAATCAGCGATGACGGCGTCGGGACGACCCGGTTGCCGTCCTTGTCAGAGAACTCGAAGTCGAACATGCCGACCCAAAACGCCGTGATCATAGCCATTTCTAGCTTCGCGAACCTCATGCCCACTTGAAGAGGGATCCAAGTCAGTATGTATAATATCTCTGTAAAAGAGGGGGTTTTTATCGACATAGCGGTCAATTTGGGTGGCGCCAGGGATCAAAAGACAGGAGGGGAAAGAGATGGTGGCTGATTACTTACGACAGGGGTGACGTCCTGAACCCCAGCCGACGTACGCATGGGGAGCCTTCTTGTCCTCGGCGTTCTCTTCGAAATACCGTGAGGGGTTCCACTTCATCTTTTCAGTATACCAGTCGCCAAACAAACTGTCTTCGAGAAGGAAGATCGCGAAGGCACCGTTTGGGATAACTTCTCCCGACTCTCCAATAGGGATGTCGTGGCCGGACATGTTCTTTCGGAATGTAGCGCCGGGCAGACAGAAGCGGATCGTCTCGCGCAACGCCAGGTCGATGAGCGGGAATTCGCCCTCCCACTCCTCGATCGTGAGCGCGCAGAGGACGTCGGCGCGCGACTGCGACGGGCTTGTGCGGTGCTTCGCTACGACGCCGTCGACTTCCTCGCGCAATCTCGCCATCCATTCTGGGTTCTGTGTCAAGTACACCTGCAGGTATCCAGCGTTGATACCACTGTTTAGCTGGCCAGCAAACAGGGCGCCAATCTCGAACTGGACGATTCGTCAGCTTTGCGTTTCACCACAATAGTTTCCCCGTCATTTTATGAGCGAGGCCGCCGACCACGATGGCAGCAAGTCTAGGGGGGGTAGGTGATAGATACGCACCCCGACGATACTCGTAAGAGTTAGGCCACGGTCGATGAGAAACTGCAAGGCATCATTGCCCTTTACGCCTGTCTTCTTCCTCTTCTCGATGAGGTCGCGGAAGACAAAGGCGAGCTTCGCGCCGTAGTACATTCGCATGTAATGATTGAGCGTGGGCAACCAGGGGAAGATGACCTTGGCGAATGAGTCGGCTTTCTCGAACCAGTCAAAGATGGAGAGCGTGTGCTTCAGCAATTTCGGGTCTTCGGCAATGTCGTTGGCGCCGACGGTCCTCATCGTGAGCTGGTACACGATCTCGTATAAGCTCTCGAAGGGGTCGGTCACTCGCCAGTCCGGATCGGCCTTGGACGGCTCAGCGGCTGCTAGCGCCTCACATGCGGCGCGCGTGTCGCCAGTCAAGAGATCGAGGTTCTTGATGAAGTTCTCCTTCTTCATCAGAGGGACGAGAGCTTTTGAGAATTCTTGCGCAAAATTGTCATGGTTTTTATCGGGTGCTTGCGGCTGTCCAGTTAAAAGCTCCGCAAAGCTGGAATTTGGGCGCGTGTTAGCACTCATCATGGAGATAGCCCAGCTACCCATCGCTTGACACGATGGAGGATCTAACGTACGAAAAGGGGGATGACGTACGCTTCAGGAAAGTTAAGGTCTTTACTTTCGAAAAATAGTTTCCTACCCTCGGTACCTGATACACCAACCAACTGCTTCTTGCCAATGTAGAAGCTAAAGTTGCCCGTCTTCGAGTCCCGCAATGCCTCCTTCATAAAGTCGGAACGGCGACCGTAGTAGAAATCCAGCGCTCCCACGATAGGCCAGTCTCCTTTTTTGTATAATCTCGGCGCATTTTGGGGGAAAGAGGGCCGCCGAAAAACCTGAATTAGAAAGGCAACGGCTGAGGTGAGAACCAGGGCCCAGATGGTTGCCGACCATTCTTGAGGCTGAATAGACTGTGGTAAGGTGATACCCATCTTGACTCCATATGGCTGCAGGCGAAAACCTGTGCCACACAATCGAGATGTTGTCGGATGGTTATTGATGGTTGATAGATATGCGATATTAGTGTTTTGTATGGCAGGCTTTTAGTTAGCCATCACACAACCACCACCAGGTAGATTAATACAACATAGCCCGACGAGATGGCTCCAACGAAAAGCAGCGCGAGATGGCTCTAAATAAGCGACGGAATCTCTAACCGAGCTTGCTCAACAGGACTCTGTACGTAGTAGTACTGTAGTATGTACATGTATAAGTATTCTGTATTGCGAGCGTGAAACAGATCAGCTTACGTTGCATACTGTACCTACTTCCCTTCGCTTCGCTCGGTGGCAAGCGAGGACCAAGCTCGGCAAACCAAGATCCGGGTACGCTATCTACTTAGTACGCTTACTTACTTAGTAGGTAATTCGAAGAGGGAGGTAACGAGGTTGGGGTTGAGATCCACACTTTTGCTAGAACTCCTCCCTCCAAGGGAGACAAAGAGCTCGTTAAGCCGCATAGCGTATTGGGTATTGGAACATGGCTTATCCCTACCTGCGACAGGCAGAGAGATACATGACATCTGTATGTCATCTTAACATTGACAGCTGGAGGTGATGCTTCAATATGAGTACCGCCGCAACACTGCGAGACACAATATGCCATGTATAAGTAGTAAATGCTTAGTATGCTTGTTCGACAGGGATCACACGTTATACAACCAGTATACGCAGGACAAGTTGACATGATCTGATTGCAAGGCTCGTCGGGCATCGTGACTAAGAGGGCCTCGGAGATGTGGTCGGTTACGATAGCGTCACGAGACAAAGTCAGGTTGCTACCCCCAAATACTTACCCCTAAACACGCAGACACGTCCTAATGATGCAGCAGGCGTGTAGCGAGCATTCGTTCGAACCTGACGGGTTGTCGACTCCATCCATCCCTATCGGCCAATCGCCTGTTTAGCGAAAAACAGACCTTCGGAGGATGTTTTAGCGCAGGCGGGATTGCATCAATCGTAATCGCTCGGTTAGAGCGAAACGTCAATGCCAATGCCCATAGAGACCTTCTCGAATCCCATCCCTTCCTCACCTCCCTGCGTGCGTGTGCGACACACTTACCGAATACGGTTGAGGATGAGCTGCTCGGCAGTGCATACTTACATCCTGGCTGGTTTCCATTCGTTACCCGTCAGATGGGCGGGGACCCAGCTAAGCGAGATCGCCAGCTTTGCTTGCGGCGTGCATAAAAAAGGACAAGGAGACGTCTGTCGTGTATACATACTACTTGGGATGTATATGCGTACACCTTCGGTTAGCACACACCATCAACTATACCCATGTTCGTTCACCTTCTTCAACTATTATCCAACATTGTAGCGATATAGGTATACCTATGTAACACGGAAAGTACAATGGCCTGCCTCGCACGCATAGTGCGTTTGGGGGACCTATTTGCTCTTTGAAGGAAGAGACGAGAAAGAGGGTGTAAATCAACAACACAACACAGTCCATTACATAAGTACTACTCGTGGCTTCGAGTTGGGAATCTCTTCAAACCATACTTTGATCGGAATACTCGTCTTTCTATGACTTTTTGATCTGCCTATATGAACACTACATTGCACTACAAGTATACTGTGAACTGATTTGCTGATTCCAAATACACACTGCTTCTGGGGCCGTTCTAAGCGATTGGTGCGCGGATAAACAAAATCTACTGCTTTACCTAGCTGAGGGGCTAAGCTACCTAGGTTCCGATCTACTGTGCACTAAGTAATGTAATCCATCAGATACCGGGACTGAACCGAACCGATATAGTCGCTTAAAAGTATGCATATCCTTTGTAATGTGTTTCGGAAATAGTGGTAGACGGACAGGTAGACATGTGAATATTTCGTCATTGCACCTAAATACAAGACTAACCCATGACTTCTTTGCGACGAAGTTCAAATAGGCCTAGTGTTTCTGTATATCTGGAGTATTCGTCCAGCTTTATGCTCCCAACTCCTCTTCCAATGCAATGTTCGTAGTATCAAGTTCAAAAGAAGGAACTCGGCCATGCAACACTAGACATAATAAATGAGTAGCATCTCGCTCCTCGCTCTACCGAGACCTCGATAATGGCCACCGGATGCCCTGGACGCGCGTATTAATAGACAAGTAAGATAGGGGCGAAAGAACGGACGCAAAGTAAAGGGGCTTCGCTCCGAAAACCTCGGGACCCTAAACGCCTGGCGGGACAACAACAAAAAAGGAAAGTTTTCTCTGGCATGTTTCTCGTGGTATCATGGGGTATCAAAATTATCATGAACAATTCTGCTGTATGAAGCAGCCGAATATCCTCTGCCTGAGCGAGACGCCGTCTACAATGAAATGGTGGTGGTGATATGATGAATATAGCGCGCGAATGTGAAGAGACCAGACCATGAGTACATGCATGTTATACAATTCGAACCTGTGTGTAATCTCGGCATTGTTCCTGTTGTAATTTCTCGCTGTTTACAATAACTGTCGTGACTAGCGTTTGTTACTCCAAACTATCAGATCTTTTTCGGATCTCCTCGTCGGTCAATGCGCCCATCCAAAGGCAGCGTTCAGTTATACCCTCGATAGGCTGGAACTGATAGTACGTGCTTGCTTCTAGCAATCGAAGTAAGGTCTTGACAATCGATGCAGCAATTCGGCACCGTTCAAAGTTGACAAGTGGCGGGGTAGTTGGTGAACTGGCAATTTCGGATGGTCGCTGAGAGTTGAACAGTAGGTCATGAGTATAAATGCCGATGAAAGGGATACAACCAGTATCGGCTGCATTGCCACCGCCTTCCATTTCTGCCCGAAGGTTGTAGAAGTTCTTGGTTGGCAAGATGAGTGTTTCGAGCTCGCGCATAGTTTCCATGTCTGTCAAGGGAACCATGCTCCATGTTTTCGACAGTCGTGCAACCTCGTTGGACGTGAGGGCAATTGTGATCTGACTCATAGTTGCGAAATTACGATATTTCCTGCAATGAGCAGCAATATGAAGAAGCTTAATAATGCATCGAGCTCGTTCCTCCAACACTTCTGTCATCACAATCTCGGAGATAGCCCACTTTACCATGATGTTGAATCGCGCAATAACGACCTCTACGCCGCATGCATCGGTATTGCGGAGGAAATCGACCCAGGATCGTGGGTCATTGCGTGAGTCTTTCCATTTCATCTCAATGAGCTCCTTCCACCCGACTTCATTGAGCGCGTCTTTTTCAATCAAGGTGAACTGCTGCGCAAGAATTTCAGAGTCAAAGGCGAGAATGAAGGGGAGATGTAAAGGCGGCTTCTCAATTGGTTCTAACGATTTAGCCGAGTTGCTAGGAGCTCGATGAGAATCGAGTGACGCAGATGGGGAAACCAGAGCTTGGTAGTACATCGCAGCCGTAGGGGTCGTATCAGGTGTCGGGGGCAGCGGTTTCTGGGACCAGATTTGATGTTCCCGAATTTGCGGTGTACGCTCTGTCTCTGGCGACATTTGAAGGGCTTGCACTAGGGTTAATTTGATTGAAGATCTCTCGTCATCTGGATATGAGTTGGTTCCCGAGGTCTGGCGTATGTGTGTTATTACATGTTGTCCGCCAATCTGATTCGGCGAGAGCGGCCGAGGCATATAATTGCTCTCGTCAATCAATTCGACAGAGAGCTCAGAAGATAGTTCCGAGTCGTTGTCACTCTCCATATCCAGAAACGAACGATCCTCACTAGGATTGCCTATCGGAGCATGCTCCGTGGCCCTCTCTATACTTTGGGTTCTGTTGATGAACTCGAACGAGTGTTGCGCAGGGGACAATGATAGCGTAGCCTCTGATTCGTCTACTGGGGTGTCGGGACCCTCAAGTATGGATTGATTTGTCCATTCCAGAGTGTCTGTCCTACTGCGGCCTTCGTCCGTTAATCCCCTGTCAAGCAGTGGTATTGAATTATAAGTTTCTAGCGAGTCCTCTGACAAGAAGGAGCTGATCACCGAATGGCGCGGTATGTGATTTTCCACAAAGTTGTCAGTAGCGGGTTCGTCGCCGATTGGTGATATGTCTGGTACCTCTTCTTCCGCAATATGTAGATGGCGATGCTTTTTCTTCTCGCCTCTAACTTGGTCAATACCCGCTGATAGCGGGGATCCAGCGCTTAGGGCCTGGAGGTCTTTGCTTGGAATGTTCAGTGGGTCGATAGAAAGCTTAACTGTCTTCCTTTCGTACTTTCCTTCCAATTTGAGCAATGCCGATTCAACGCCCCCATCATCATCCACGTCATCCGGGATTTGTGCTAATTTCTGGGCTTCAGCCTCAAACGATGGCCGCATGATTGGCTTCGATGAATGAGTGCTAAAAAGAGATAATGGCCGTTTCGAGGCTTTGTCGGCCATAGCTCCTAAGGAGAAAATTTCACCGCGATTTTGAGAGTAGTCGTCGCTGACTGGATCGGCTAACCCCTCAGAGTTTCCGGCAGGACTTTGAATGTAGGAACTTCTCAGAGATTCAGAATAAACTGTCAGAGAACCGAAAGAGTGCGATCTACGAAGAGGTACAAAATCAAGCTGAGCAGTATTTGCCGCGCCCCTTAAGTCCCCTCCCGGTTTGCGTCGAAGCATCCTCAAGGGCGGAGGCATAACTTCGGATTTCATTGAGCCTTCCGAATATGTTGTCGCATCGAAGCTTTTCGCTCTCGATCTTCCGCTGTGGATTGACGTCCAATGTCGCTGTGATAAAGAGCCTCGTGATCGATGACTGCGACTAGACTGTTGCCTCCTATGTCGATTGAGATAAGCCGGTGGCGGCTTGTTAGACTGCTGGTCAATGACGCTGGCAGGAAACTGGACCTGGTGATCAATATTGCAAGCAGGCATCACATTGTCATTCATGCCACCGACTTTGCTCTTATCGACTACTGGTAAAGGATCTACGCTCAAAGAGGCCTCATAGACGTGTTGGCCGAGAATATATGATGATCTCCTAGGAGTGTTCCCACGCATGCTATCACTAGGTGGAGTCATTGGTGGTGTCGGGTTTCTGCCATGTATATGTATCATGCTATCTGCAAATGTTTCGACCGATGGATTCAATGGAGGCAAAGCCCCAGTCATGACTAGGCACTCAGGAGGTACAGTGCCATCGACAATAACGATCGACTGACTACCTGTGGTGATAGCGGCATCGCTCCGTGGCCGAAGCTCCAACGAAGAATCCAAGTGAGCGACACTGTATTGAACGTCTCCAGCACGATTTCTAGTTGACGTACTTGCAGTTTTCGTCTCAGCAGCATCTTCACGAACAGCTTGATTGAAATCTTCCGCGATTTGAGCTCCTAAAATGTCGATCCGTTGAGGTTGTTGAATACCGTTCGCGGTCGAACGTTGCGGTTGTGGCACAACAGCAGTACCAGGAAGTCTGTTCGTTGTTGCCCCCCTGGGACCGATAGGTGCAATATCGATAAAGCTACCTTGAGTTTCCGAAATACCTGGACCCCTGGTGCTGATAGCCCTTCGCACACTTCCTAGCAGTTTCCGCATACCTTGTCCTGACATCGCCGAAGCAGAAGCTTTCCTTTTTCCCGAGATGGTTGACTGTGGGTGGAAAAGAGTGGTTTGACGGCTAGCCCCTTTACTAGAGACGCTACTTAGATCAACAAAGGGCTGACCAGGAGGCATGAGATTCCCACGCACGAGACTGCCAGCGTATGGAAGCGTAAGAAGAAGTTCGCCATTCTTGTAGGAGACTTTCTCCGCGGTGGTGCCGTGTTCCCTCAGCGAATCACTTAGGCTATTATTCCGCCGATGAGAAGTCTGTGGTCGTATGCGTTTTCCCGTCACAGCATGAGGCGTGGAGGCAATAGGATCCGTGCTCGTGTAGATCGAACTGGGGTCTACAGGATGTGCTCCAATAGACATGCTCGCATTCGGATCACCTAGACGTAGTGTTTTCGTTGGGAATGAGCAGGACACAACATCGAGGCTTGCGGTACTCATTGGCGTTGCGGGATGTCGAGTCAGCGGCTTAACTCCCCCATCAGGCGTACTAGGCCGTGCGTCGCCGCGGGATAAAGAATTGACTTGAACACCATTAGATGCATCAGCTGGTTGCTTTGTTCCTTGAGTGGGACCCGCGCTTTGCAATGAAACCTCATCAATCTGTGCCTGGGAAGAATCTGTGTCCCAGAAGCTGGGGGTTAGACTCGGATGGCGGTGACCAGCTATCCCACCTGGCGTAATAGCCACGTCATGCCCGAGGTCTACGTCAAATTCGGCCCCATCCCAATACTGCGCGCACACGCGCCTCCAGCATTTCTTCAACTCGCCCACGATCTTAAACGGAACCTTCCGCTTCGATTGAGAGGTAGGCAAGTCATCAGTGAAGTCGTTCAGAAGGTCACAAAACGTGACACGGAGATGATAGTCTACAACGAAGTCATCCACGAAGTAATTCAGAATCCAATGGCGTATCGCCACGAAAGTTCTCACTTTCACAATCATCCCCGACTCGTCATTCTGGGATAGAGCCCATCGAAGCCGAGCGACTAGTAGGCGGAGAAGCTGTGTGGTGTCAATGAATGAGCGGAAGGTTAGAAAAAAATCGGAAATGAGGTCGTAGTCAAGGAAGCTAGGTGACGTGATTTCGGCAACAAGTCGAGGTGGAGTAGCGGCTGTGACAGTCTTGCTGGTTTGTGCATAGCGCACAATCAAACGATCATCACACCCGGGCTCGAAAGTGAGAGCATCAAACATGGACGGCTCGATAACTGAGTTTGCAGGCATAAAAACAGGGCGCGTTGTCTTAATTGTTGGGGAGGGTGGGCTGTCACCGGGTAGGGCAAGCCAGGCAGGTGAAGCGTACCGAGATTGAGATGGAAGAGGACTTGTCATTTGCAAACTGTTAACTGTGTCTGGTTTGGATATGTTATTCATTCTCTCTCTAGGCGACGGTCTGGGGAAAGAGATATGGCTTGATCTCATCTCCTCGGTAGGGGCATACGAAGAGCCTCGTATAAGTGGTGTACCTCTTAGTGTAAACCTTGGGGTGCCCAACTTCCACGATGGAATTGAAACTTGCAAAAAAGGCCCGGTTCCTGGGTCCAAATCCTCAGCGGTCTTCGACTTGGCCTCGTTCTGTGGCTTCGATATCACAACCTTGAAAACGCCTGCACCAGTTGCTTCTGATCCGGGAGTCACATCATGGGCAGTTGAGTCAGATACAGCCCGACGATGTCGAGTGGTAGAAGTTCCAAAATCAAAATAGGCAGTCTTTGGTATTCCATTCGGCGAAGGTGAGCCTGTCATAGGCGTTGGGGTCCATTGACTGCTGCGTAAATCACCAACTCCAGCATATTGCGCGTTCAGAGGAGTAAAGGTTTCTAACCCCGCTGTACTTGGTGGAGTGATTGGATATGTGACGGGCGGTTGGGGATATCTATGATTGTCAGGGCGAATAGCAGGCCTACATGGTGAAATTAGCACAAATTTCGTTGCCTGTACCGACCCAGACTCTTTAAACACGCAACCAAATCGCGCGCCCAGTGGGTTAGCCTATTACCACGCACCTCAAGAATATTTGACCGTTGTTGTCCACATTGGCGACTGTAAAATGCCTTCCCTCTCGACCAACTGCAATTCCATCAACTGAGGGGCTCCATTTCTCGCTTTCCAAGCTCTTCTTAACCTTGCCGCCTCCCTGCTCTCCCAACCTACGCTCTCCCAGCGGAAGCAAGGGCCTAGCACTCGCGACAGGAGAGGTGTGCACTCCAGCTCGCGGCTTATTGGCGATTCTGCCATGTGGGGGTGATCGGTTGATTCCCACGTCCTCGCCTAGCACGTTTTGCGATCTCTGATCCCTCGTCACTACAAGTTTCTTTGGGCTCTCGCGAAGGCTCAAATTCGATCGTATGGGCAAGGACGGGTGCAATCCGGGCGGATTGACCTCCATATTCTACAGAGCGGCAGAACGAAGCCTGCTAAAAATATGGATTGCTGAATGATACATTGAAAGGCGCGAGAGGATCCCTATGTGCGATCAAGAAGCCGGGGAATTTTTGATCGAAATTGTTGGTAGTTTTGCCAGGTGCGCTGCGGAAGCTCGGAAACGGTGGCTATCGCGAATGAAAGACTAGATGTACAGAAGCTCTAGAACCATGCGCGCACTGCTCCAACGTCACGGTGAAGGCTCGGCATACCCCCGTTCGTAAGGCCTGTGAACAGAGGCAATTTCTGGCAATCTTTGGCAATCTCTCGCAATCTCTCGCAATCCCTAGCTGTTTGTGCGACTCGGTCCTATCGCATCATGTGTGCATCAGGTGCACAAAGAGTATGAAACCGTGGTTGTGGTTGTTGACGGTGGGAAATGAAGGTCTGGTCTGCCGGGGCTGGGAATCTGGGAATCTGGGACGGCGGAATTGGGGACGCTACTAATCCACCACATCTACCACTGTGATAGTGATAGGTACCTGGGCAAGGAAGACGAGGAGACGAGGAGACAAGGTAACGAGAGGACTGTGATGGTAGCGGTATCACGCATTCGCTTCGCTTGGCGGCGAGGCATGTTGGTCTGACCTATTTGGGGAGGCAGGACCGATTTGGGGGTGGTCGCTCTGGCCGCTGCTGCAGAACTCGCGCTGCAGCGCTGCAAAGGCGATGGCTGGGAACGCAGGTGGGAACGCAACTTGGCTGGGGAGGGCCGGCCAGCGCCGAGGGCAGACCAGGGAGAGACGATGCTGATTGGGCAAGAGCGGTAGAGTGAGAGTGCATGGGAGCAGGGGGGGGGCAGAACAGGGAGGGAAAGTGTCTGGAAAGAGTTAGTACCAAGTCCACCCTCGCGCAGACGGACAGGGTTTACTGTATCTCGCACACTTCCACAGTACTCATAGCGTAGATATAGCAGATATAGTAGACATATAGCGCCCTATAAGCCCTGTATCCGTCCTTGTAGCTGCAGATGCACTGCACTATCTCGATGCGCTAGGTAGACCAATCCAGTGCAAAGTGCTATACCTTGTAAGGCAGTGTACATACCTACTTACATACATAGTACATATAGGTAGGTAGGTACGAAGTATGTACGCTATCAATGCACAAGCGACACCAACATGAAGGAATGCTCCTTTTACACAACATCATGATCCCAATACCTATCTCACTCATACTGATTAGACGTTCGTTCTTGAACAGCAGCAATGGGGGGTTACATTTGCTACATGATGACGTGGGAAATTTCTATATATACCTAAGCTTATTAGCTACTCGACAAGAAAGCCTATCTCTACTACGTAATACCTTGATATGTAGTCATCAACGCTTCCTACCTACATAACGTAAGTACATACCTATATACTTAGTAGAGATCAAGGTATCTGGTACATACTTAAAAGTACTTAAGTATGTATCTCCATCACATGTACTTGGGTCCACGCGCCCTACCTACATACATATGTAGGTAGCTGATGTTGGACCAACCACCAGTAATCGGTACCTACTTAGTAAGTACTTTTCGTATAATTACGAACATATGCAAATCATCAATACAGCTACACAGCATAGGTGCTTGACCAATATGATGTTTAAAATACCTTACAGGCGGAATCAACATGTACAAACATGCCTATTTAGCAACCGTTGCTCCAAGAGCCAAGGCCCAAAGCACCTATGTAAGTATTGCGCGCAGCTCTCGTTCTACCACTTCCGTGGTCATGTTCGACTCTGTCACCCTCCTGCATTAGGCGATATGCACCACTAGACGCTAGCATAGAACTAGCACTGCACCTGATCAGATGCCCGGCCCCCAGGTCCTGCCTACATACAACTATGAATGTAGGTACATGTCAAGGAGGTACAGAGGTACAGTACTTACAGAGAGGTGTCAAGCAACTTGAAGCAACACAGCACTTGTTGAGATGTAATTCAACGCACTTCCCTACGATCAGCATGTCGTAGACATGTCGCAGAATAGCCACAATGATGTCAAGCGAAGGGACGTTGATGACAAAGGTGAAAGGAGAAAGCTACCGTACCAGGGAAGCGATACAGTTCCTAACCACTTACGTCATGCTGGGCTACAGACACAGCATGATGGTACATGCTAATGTAAGTGATACCTGTATCCCAGTGAAAATCTTGCAGCGGAACATACAAAATCTCCAATACTCCGTACCAAAAGTAATTAATAATGGCCATGTCTCATCTCTGTGCCTTGGTCTGTCTACAAATATGTGTATAGTAGCTCCTATGTGGCTCCTCTTGCTGCGCCGCTGTACGCAGTACTCCCAATACAGGTACATAATGGTTATAGATAAGTATTTGTATGGCATACGAACGGCATTAGCGTAAGGGCCAGACAGCCGGTCCGGATCCGATGGTAAGGGTAAGTAAATATGTACATGCACAGGAGTTAAGCAGTTACCTAGGTATACTATTAATACCCCGTCCATATTACTCAGCCATCTCTCGCCGTCAACATACTTGAGTATCTGCTTAACACTTGATCTCTTCGAAACGTCACAGCCGATGACTTTTTCAGGTAGAGATCTTCACCAATACAGTGCAATAATAGAGAGGTTCCTGCAGCTAGTTGCTATCTTAGTCGGCACCTATCTAGATATTTACCTAAGTAGAGGTTGGCAACGTCCCAAGACGACGACAAGACGCCACTGCCACACTGTCGGGTTGACCACGCCCGCTATGACAACACCTGCAATCTCATTTGGCCGGCCTGCAACCAAGCTCAAAATGCCAAGCACATTGATGCCGTAGGTTGTGCAGAGTCATGTCTGGATGCGGTAGATTGCAATTCAGCATCAACGCCCGGTCCCCATTATTAATATGAATAACGCATGTCTTCACTCGAGTCTTCCTTTGGATCAAACCCCGATCCGATGACTGTTCAAGATCACGAACCTGCTGCAAATCCCTCTATCATGCACAAGTTCACCGTTCACCGTCCACAAATCATATCAGCAACGGTAAAACAAATCCTCCGCTACAACCACGATCTCACTGCATTCTCCAGGGTCTTATCGAACGCAATCATCTACACGTGCGCAGGCAAGGCTTCGCCGCGGAGAGTGTACCTGGTCAACCAGTAGTTACGTTGGCGGCTAATTGATGTGCTCGGATCGTTACATTGCATGCTTGCAATCGCATGCAAATACCACCTCAGCCATGTGATGTCGCCACTCTCTGCTTGTGCCAGAAAAAACAATGACCGGAACACTTGACTTGGTCCAGTAGTCCTGATAGATCAGCCCGCTCTATCGTACTTATAGATTATCTCCATACTGAGGTGCTCTTACATTCCGCTCGCAGTGGGACTCACTCATAGTGCTTTCTAGTTCTTCCAGTCGCGTTGCAGACGGCTGATGACACGACTATAAGAATCTGCCTCGTCTATGAAAACACGATACGCGTTTTGTTTCAACTGGCCTAATTAACCCCAGTATTAATACCACAGACACATGTTCGGAACTCCCAAAGTACTTATACTAGCCCAATTGGCAATCTCATAGGTATCATACAGTAGGTATACCCTATGTCATAGGCGTGCACACGCCAATTGGTGTCCTGTCTGATGTCAAGCTTGCTTAATTAAGATGCTCAACCTGAAGCGTTCGCAATGAAACTTTGCGTCAAAAAGTCGAATCATACTGGTACCAGCACTCCGTCTCCCGGTTTCAGTTATTTAGTCCAGTAAGGGTGTCTCAAGTATCTTCGTAGACCACAACGTCTGTACCTACAAGAGAAGTAACTACACTTACTGCCTCCCACATAGCAGAACCCTTCGTTGGATATGAGTACAGCGGCTCTTAGAGAGTCTAACCAGTGTCCCAAGCCGGAGGGCCACATGCTAGCCTCCTAGTTTGCTCCCATCCTACTCCAGACTCTTACTTGCCCTCCCATACACAAGATACAGACAAGACAAGGTTATGTAATAGCTATGAATGTGCTAGCCAGACGACTATTTTCTTTGGCTTTAGCACCTCTGTCTTCGCAAGCTGATGAGATTCTTGTCCCTTTTTTGTCTTTCCAAAGCAAGCTGGCCTATTAATCCTGTCAAATTGCATCTACGCACCATACTTGGGTGAGTAGAAGTATCTTTGTAAGTAACATAGTGAAGCTCTAGCAAGTATGGACCAATGTACAGACAGGCTCTGTGTCCGGTATGAGTAACACGTATCGAGTGCCAAAACCGCCAATTCACAGCAAGTCTGGATAGTGGTACAACAACCTCGGTCATGCAACAAGATATTACTATTTTTCTCTCTCTTCATAACACGGGAAATCCTAAGATCTCTGAATCAGTTAGGGGTGCAGCCCGTCACTATCGACCCCGACAGCGCAGCCCGAATCTCATTGGTACAATCTGACAGCTGATGTTACACACCAACTGCTTCGAAAGCTCCAAAGTTCGGTTGACCTCGATCTCCGCAATAGATTAACCCAGAAGCGAGATCGCGGCAAATGCGAAGTGGACGTGATCTGAAAAGGCTACTGCGCCGATGATTGACGCATAGACCCTTCGACGCCTTGGTTAATAGGAAAACTTGGGATGCTAGAGATATTGCTGCGCAAGGTAGATAGGATGATTTGCCAACCTGCAGCTGCTGGAAGATTCCCTACAGCAGAACCCATGCAGAGGCAAATTCATATCAATGCGGTCAAGTACAGAAATAATAGGCGAGGTCGCCGAAAAGCGCTCGGTCTTTAATAGGTCAATGCCTCAACCCCTTATCTCCTGGGGCAGCAACTATTTCTGCAGCATCTCAACGACCTCATTTTCTGGTTGGTTTGATAATCAATGTTCTGCTGGGCGTTATGCGTACTCTATGTAGGTACCATGTTTGCGACGATTGCACAAATTGACATGCGATGCTCGTTTTCTATCAAGCTGTCGTTCTCCTTTTCCCCCTTAGTGCTTTAACCTCACTTACTCCTCCTTTTAATATTTATCTAGAACACCCCTTATGTTACTCCATCGCAATGATTGCTGTATCATTTCGTTTTCGATGCATCTTGGCTGCAGTGATGATACCTCCACACATCGGGGCTCACGCTTTGCGCGGCAGTGAAGTATGCAGATACTAGAAGTTGGTAAAAATAGGAGCCAGTTGCTTACTAATGAGAGAGCCAGAGGAGGGCATGTTAACGCAGAATCCGAGAAAATGAAAAAAAATCGTTCGTTATATACGATGACTATTTTCCTAGCAGACACGTTGATACAAACTCTGCGTCGATATGGCCGTGTGACTCGTGTCGAACTCGAACGCTTGACGGCACGAACGTGTGTGTAGGACGTCCATGAATGGTTATAATGTAGACGACGCAAATAGCGCTCGATCAACGTCGAAGACACAAGTTATAGAGTATTTCGCAAACAGGCATTGAAGAGTTGATTCATGGTGAGTCAGGAGCAGATATCAAGAGCAAGGTAGTTAGGCCACAGAATTTGCAAGCCCAACATAAGAATTGACGATGCGCTTGAATCTGGTCGGTTACGTTACTATGGGAGAAGCCGTCGTTACTTCGTGTTCTACCCGGTCGTCTAGGTGAACGTCCTAGGGTACATCATGATACGCCCACCTAAGTTACCAGGTCTACCAACGCGTCCTATATAAAACTCTATAGCAAGGCCTACCTTTCAGCGAAGTAGCTAACTCGTGGCTTGTCATACACCCCGTGGTGTAATGGTAAGGCCCACCTTCGCTTTAGATAGTTTTTGTCTTTTTGGTCTTTTGCCCCCTGATGCCTACTGTGTACTTAACTACAACCCAGCGATTCGAATCTTCTCTTGCGCGTTTTGCCTTGAACAATAAGTCCCTTTTCGTTTATTTAATACCATTTTCGCTTGAAGAAAAAAACAACAATAAAAAAAAACTTGAGTTCTCCATTTACCAAGTTACTGACATTAGCTAAAATGCTGGATTCGCTTTCGAGTTATAGTCATAAGAACGGCGAAGTCTAGGTTTACGAGAAATCAATAAGGGCCAGTTAACCAGACTTCATATACCTAGATATCTACTTTCAACTTCCTAGATGGAACCGGAGAACCTACACGATCACACACAAGATTCGAACTTTAACTTGCTAAGTTTTCATTCATTTTGACATGAGCCAGGTATCTAATTCATATACAATCAAGTACATCCGGCCCTCTAAGCAGAGCAGCCCATCATTGTACACATATATATACATTAAAAGTCACAAGTCTGATCAGAAGCGTCTTTTCAACTCTTCTGAGAAAAACGCTCTCTGTATCATAAATCTAGCACACTCCTTCAGGAATATCGAAGCTGACGGTCCTGTCAGTCTCGTCGTACACAGCACCCTCGCCGAGACCGCGCTTGGCGAAAGCAGTCCAAATCTCGCAGGCGTTGTCACCACCAGTGAGGGCCTCGTCGGCGTCGAGGATGGCGTCACGGGCTGAGACGAAGGTAGGGTTGCAGGGTTGAAGAGCCATGCCGTCCATGACGATCTTCTGGGTGAGGAAGTTGCCGTCGGCGGGGATACCGCTCTCGTTGAAGACGGGCTTGGGGCCGGTGTTGCGGCCGTGCTTGTCGACGAGGTTCCAGAACACCTCCCATAGGACGGTAGTCCAGGTCTCGCCGATGTCATGCTCCTCGTTAAGGCCATTCAGTGTGGCGTAGGTGTTGGGGTTCGCCTCCATGTCGGAGGTGTAGGGGACGCTGCGCAGGCCGTTGGGGTCGTTATAAACCCAGGCACCGATGCCCACAGGAGTGTCCCGGGTCCATTCATCCTTGAGGGCATTGGCAATGGCGTAGAAATCACTCCAACCTTCTCCCATTCCGGAGGCTTCACCGTCAGAGAGACAGTCCGAGTTGTCAGGGCCACCAGTCAGCCGGGTGGATACTATGATGCTTCGTTAGCGCGAGTAGTAGGTACTGCGGTAGTGCAGAGAGAGACTTACGACCGTGAGTGTACTCGTGGACAACAACGTCCTTCTCGAAAGTGCAGTCACGTCGAGGGTTGGATTGAGTCCATAGCAACATCAACATGATACCGTTCTGTCCATCAGGAGGTGGCACAAACAGCTATAACAATTCAGATATTAGATACGCTTATCAAAAGACTATAAGGGAGGGAAAAGTAGAATACGTACAGCGTTGTCTGTGCCATAAGTGTCTTGAGCAGAGAGGATGACGGCGTCATTGTCCTTTCCGCCCTTGCCATTGTTGTTGGCCTGGAAGTTGCCAGCCTCCTCATTGAAACCTAGGTCGTAGAGGATATCATGGTAGTAGTTGGCTGTGTACCATAGCTGGGTGAGAGAAGCGTCCCTATAGGCATTGGGGTCGCTCTCATTCAGCCTGAGGTCGTACTCAAACTCAAGATCCGAGCTGTTGGGCTGGTACAGGTCGGTGGTTTCACCAGACCAGTCCTGGTAGGCCATTCCGTTGTTGCCCTGGGTGACGGTGTAATTCTGCTCTCCGTCGGATTGCCAAGTGAACTCGGAAGCCGCCAACTCCCAAGGGTCGGTGAGGACTTGGCGCTTTCCGCTCTGAGGGTCATCTACATCCCAGGGGCTTGTTTTCATGTTAGTATTTCGACATTTCATAGTTGTAAAGTTCGGGCCCTAAAGTGACTTACAAAACTTTATAGGTGGCGGACCAAACCCAGTCGATCAAGCCGTGAATCTCTGAGCCATTGGACGCATCCATATAGGAGTGTAACCAGGAAGTACGGAGGTTCGTCTCCACCTTCCATGTCAAAGCAAGCTTTCCATCTGGCTTCACTAGGTAGGTTAAGCGGGCAGTGGGGTCGCTGACAGCACCAGAGGTGCCCTTGAGGACGAACGACTCAAGATCATCTAGAGCCTCAATGGTTATCTTATTCTTGGTCATGGGTAGACCAAGGACCTTCATAGCTCCTTCGAGAGCCGCGATAGGGCTAGTAAACTCTCGCTTGTGGATAGGGTTCTCCTTGGGGAGCTCGCCATTGTAAAACGAGTGTCCGTAAGAGAGAATGCTGCCATCGGGTCCGATCTAACTTGTATTAGCGAGGATACTGCGGTGTAAGTTCTTAGATGAGTACTTACGTTAACGTTGAAGTTAGCATTACCGACATCGAGACCGTTGACTGTCTGGCGGAAATAGACATGGGCAACACCGTTGGTTCCAACATAGTGGTCCTTCGCGACTCGAAATTCAGCGTTAGGAGCAACCTTCTTGACAAGTTCGGTGGCGGTCTCAACGTAAGTCGAACGTTTCAAGAGTTTTAACGACTGATCAGCCTTGGCAGACTTGTGGTTGACATATTGAGAGGTGGTCTTGACTCTCATAGAGTTCACATCCACAGTTCTGCGCTGGACGCCTTTATGGTGCTTGTACTTGGGGGACGGGTGGGCATCGGCCAAAATAGAGGCGCCCAGAAGGCCGTAAAGCAGAGCTGATCTCATCTTGAAGGGTATATTGATAGACTACGTTGAGAGTAAGCTAGATTAGGTGTGAGTTCTTACTCTAAACACCTCGCTCTCGCCTTCTTATACATAATCATCTTGATAGCTCAACTGAGTTGATGCCGGGTCTAGCACTGCCTAACTTGTGGAACCATGACGGAGAGCAAGCTGGATATTTCCAATTTTAGTTACTTTGGTGTTTTGAGTAGAAGGCCAAGACAAAGGGAATGATGATAGACCCATGCCCCATGAACCGTCAGGCTGTGTGAAGCTAGGATAGCTAGCATAGCCATATCAGGAAGGCTTTGAGTTGAGTGAGTGCCATAGTCCTTACCAGACTTACGCCGGACTTACACAGTGATAGCTCGCTAAGTCGGGTCTTCTGTGTTGGTTGACCCAGTTTGCAGATCGCTTTGGGCCTTGGCAAATCCTAGGGTGCGGCCCTAAAATAACAACTCTTCCTTTCCGCTTGTTATTCTGCACGGTGACTGGCCATCTATTCATGCCTTGGTAGAATGCTAATGTTAACCCAGTGTTAGGGGCCCCGGTGATCGGCTTCCTCAATGCATCTACCTACATGTAAATGTAAGGAGTGAGCAGTCGTGGATTTGCTATCCCACAACAGGTACCTATATCCGCCTTCATTACCTTCATTCGGGTAGTCCCGGTGATACTGTGATATTGTCAGGGCTGCACTCTGTGATCCATGTCCAAGATCATATGTAAGGCATATCTACGTTGTTAAAGGCAGCTGCTCGTGGCCCCTGGAATTGGCCATCAATCAGCTCGCTGTCAAGGTCGAGTTTAGTAGTGACAGGTAGATCGAACCTCGGCACCTCTTTGACTACCTGGAATCACGTCTGGGGTACAATTGTTCAAGATAGTGATCAGGCCTACCACGCAACATTTTGCAGTATTACTCGGAACCCGAGTTCATACTAAGTACAACACCGCAAATCCAGGATCCTGCTCAGTAGCCTGATCTGGCGTTAGGGCCGAGGAAACAAGCTTTGCCAGCGATCCACTGAATGTAACGCAACGTTGCGCTGCCTAACACAGGAACATGCGAATGGCAGTAAGTATATACTTAAGAATGGCTTCAGCCTCTCCTCAAGTGCAAAGGGGCCTTTTGAATCTGCCTCCAGCTTATTCCGGCAATTGAAGCCCGGCACGTAAGTCGGGACACAGTGTATGCGTGGCTTGCCTGGAGCAGGACACTAGGCTAGACTCGAGATACAGTACCTAGTTAACAAGTTATGATGTCAGAGAGGCTGTTTGTCGCGCCAGAAAAAGTCGCGGCGCAAGACTAGACGTCGCTAACAGACCAATCCAAGCCTTAGAAGTTATTTGTATACTGGTGGAGACTGGTAACAGGAAATAAGTAACAGGAGACTACATGTGCACGTAGAAAATGGATTGGAAACTGGCGCACCACTAACTTGTGATCCACTCCATTCGGGGCAACCGGAGTCCTGCTAATTTGTGTCGGCGTAGTGCGGTTTCAACAGGACAATGTAGGTAGGTAAACCGCCGCTGTTCGGCCTAATAGAGCCGGATCATCATAGCCACGAGCGGTATAAAGAAGGTGAATTAGTAGAGGCACTCGTGCTGAGGTCAGCCGAAGTCTTGGCCTTATGCCGCTGTGATATACGGATCTGGCCTGGCCTGGCCTGATCTGATCCATCACGGCATCTATCTATCTGCTACGTTCCCCTGATCAGACCCTGATACTGAGGCTTGAAGGATTATCAGTCATAGTCATATACATCATTGATTCAAGTACATATCATAAGGAGATTTAAGAACTATGGCGCGAAAGAACAGGTCTTGTTTCCAATATCGTGAATTCCTTTTCGCCTGGTCAGCGACGATGGAATTATTAACAGCTACATACTTGTAATTTCGACTACTGGTAATCCGCCCCTGAGCAGAGATCTACATAGGATGACAAAGGTATCCATTGCATGAACCCTCGAGTTTCAAGTCAATAAAATAGAAACTTCAAAACTCAGCCCAGTATACCCACATAGGTGCATAGGAAGTAATACTTAATTAAGTATTATGGTAAGTAGTTCAGACGATCTAGCGCAAGCGCACTAACATCCTAACAGGAAGCCATTCATGCGCGCGCTTCCCCACAATCACCACCATCTTCATCCGCGGCCTTACCTAATGGCTTAGAACTCAGCCCCGATCCTCTTCTCAGCCTCAATCTGCTCTGGATCAACCACGATGACCGCTTTGCCGCGGAGCTTGCCACTCTTCACTACGCCAAGCAGTTCCTCGATGCTCTCCAAGCCCTGGAAAGGATTCGTGTGGACTTTGACGCCGTGCCCGGCGACGCACCGCACCATCTCTTCGCTCTCCTTGGGTGAAGCAACTAGAGTTCCCTTGAACCTGATGTCGCGAAAGATGAGTTCCGCAAAAGGTATACTGAGGTTTTCTGGCTGGGCAACTTGCATGACGAGGCCATGCATTTTCGTGACAGCAGCAGCGAGCGCCTCGGAATGATCCGCCAACACAATGGCAGAATCAACCCCTTTCCCACCCGTGATATCCCGCACTCTCTTCACTACATCCGCCTTCTCACCCCGAGCATCCACGACGACGTCGGCGCCGTACTCCTTCGAGAGTTGCAGACCCTCGTCCCGCGCGTCAATCCCTATGATCTGAAGCCCCCTGGCGCGCGCAAATTGGATTCCGAGATGTCCTAGGCCGCCGCCCGAACCAAGAATGGCCACCCATTGGCCCGATTTCAACTCCGTCTGCAGAACAGCGCGATATATCGTCCGCCCAGCACATGCCAATGGAGCCGCGGACATGAACGTGACAGAGTCGGGCAACTTCGTCGTGCTCCGCGCATCGGCGATGACGAAATCTGCAGCGCAGCCCTGCGTCGTAACGCCGATATGACCTCCGATCTGCGCGCAATACTGCCGGTGGCTCTCCACGGGACCCGTGCAGTCCTCGCATTCACCGCAAGGATGAAGCGGTATACCTGCATCATGGATTAAGGTTAGTAATGCCTATCTTACCTCTTCAGAGGTCCACCGGAGTAAGGAAGCCCTCATTGTACGATCCGTGTCCTGAAAACACAGATAACAAATGAAGAATATGAAAGACCCCACCAGACTAACCACACATAACGCGATCCCCTATCGCAAACGACGAAACTTGATCGCCCACGGCAACGACGGTCCCTGAGCCCTCGTGAGACGCCGTCTGTGGAAGCGCGGACTTGAACACTCCTGCTCTGACCATACTATCCGTGTGGCAATAGCTCGCCACCGCGACCTTGACAAGTAGATCGTGCGGGCCCGGTTTGGGGACCGGGATCGTGCGCAGTTCATACGGCGCGTTGAACTCTACGACTTGGAGCGCGCGCATCTCCGAAGGTAAGGAGTCGGTAGATTTTGCCATCTCGAACGAGCTCGTTCTGTGTCTTCTAGCCGTTTATGTGTGGTGAGTATGTCGATGTATTTCCCGTGCGGGGTGATGAGTGAGGAATCCTGGAGATGGACATATAGAGCTCCTAGCTGAGGAGATAACTTCAGATAGGTTGCTTGCTGGACCCTTGATTAATATTCATCAAGTTGCAAGAATGATGGTACTTTCGACGTCATAGACTAGCTATAAGCCGATGTGCTCTTCGGATTTAAGCCTCTTCGACTATAAACTGTCTTCAATCAATAGCGCATGTTATGAATGAGCAGTAGTTAGATAGAGTCCTGTGAATTAATATGAGGAGTGTAGAGTAAATATTGCGCATCGCAGGTCTAAATGCACTTTTTCTTGTTATCTACAGGTGAAATATAATGGTAACTAATAAAGAGTATGGCTCGCTATATGTCCTGTACAAATGACAACTCGCTTCAAATACAATCATACATAGTTCGTGTTCGCAATGTACGTTGAGAAATATATAATGCGCCATCGTATCATTTATGATGTCTGTCGCCTTTGGTGTGGCCACTCCCCTAAGCTCCGACATCAACTCAGGAGAAACCCCCGGTGAGCATTGCGGCTTTGCTCTACGCTATAAGCGTCGAGCTTGACTGCAACAAGCACACACTCGACCACACTTTTCCCGTTCTTGGCGCTCTGTATGCGTAGTCTCCATTGCCCAGTTCGAACAACCCATTCCTCGGCGACCTGGCCGGTGGTATCCACCCGTCTTCTTTTTCGTGATGGGCCGTGAGATGCGGCTGCACTTGACCCAGGTGATTCTTGCCCACCACCCATACCACCAGAAGGGGAGGTTGCCAGTGCATTAGCCAGCTCCTCAATATCAGAGTCGGGGACGTATTGTTTCCCATCGAGCATAATGTGCGCCTCCGGGTCGAGCGATATGCGTACCAAGTCTTCACTTAAGGGGGTGTTCCCTGGGGTCGCAGGCTGGCTATCAGCCCCCCCTGAAGCCATCAGTAGGCCTAAAGGTTGCGTCGTGGGGAGGTTCAGTTTCGTCGCGATCACCTCGAATAATCTTGCAATTCGAGTCTTTATTTGGCCGAAAAATTCTGCACGCATGATGTTCAAATGCAGCTTGGTGGCTTCTCCCCCGATTTCTAGGATCAGTTCCCGCTGCTTGTCATCCTCATAAGGTCTCATGTAGTTGACCCATCCTGAAAATGAGCCCCCTAAAACGTTACTGAAATCTCCCGAGTTGTTGTTCATCACTGAGATACCGGACTTGAAGATATCTTCGACCCTCATCAAAATCTCATGTTTCCTACGCGATTGGTTATAGCTTATATGATGAGGTAGTAGCTTTTGTTCGAGAGCCTTGAAGTTGAAGTAACGACAATCCATAAGGAGTGACGCTCGATGCGCTTCGTCGCGGATATGCACGGGATAGCCGCGTAAGATTTGCAGAAGCTCAGCAAAGGTATCAGCGGAGCGGTTCGGAACCGACGGCGGCATAATAGAGGGCGGCCTAATCAAATCATTGCGATCCAGGCCGGGATATAGGTCTTTTGGCGACGAGAAGAAAAGACCGAAGCCTAAAGAAAAGAAATTAGGTGAATTCCCGGGTCCCGTGAACATATCTCGAGGAATCTGAAACTCCCGATGCCCTATCGAGATGAAGATTGACTCTTCATAAAGCCGAGACATCAGCTTAGGTAAGGTATAGAACTGCGCATCAGCGAACAAACGCACGAAGTGCGTGCCATCGCGAGGGGTGACATGATATCCCTGCAGATGGAGAGCAATATCTCCGAAGGTTACCGGGTCCCGGTCAATATAAAGTGTACGGATAGCAGTAGACAAGTCGTCTCCGGATTCCTCAGCAGCCTTTATCTGACATAGGAAGTACTGCGAGAAATATGACGGTGCTAGCAGTCAAATTAGCAATTGCAATATGAAATGAGAGAAGGGTCAAAATGGTGCATGAATATTCTGAAAGCCTTATAAACTAGAGTGACAAGTGAGGGCTGAGGATATCAACAAGCAACGAGGTAAGCGAGGCATCACTAAGCATCACTCACCGTCCGATGAGAGAGAAGCACCAGAGAGCTTGAACAGATCGGAGCCTATTTGAATTGGGAAAACGCGCTCATGAGGTAAGATGTTGGGGATCTTAGTAATGAGTTGCGGATTGGAGGGTGGTAAATGCAAGACAGTTCGACTCCCATCGGGTTCACTCGAGTTTGATTTGCTCATCTTTGGTGAATTCGTCACGGGAAAACAACATTATCGCTAATACGATACAAGTCGGCGGCGTGGTCGCTCCCGAGAGTGTTAATGCCGCACGACTTGGCTCACTCGGTGGGCTTATTGAAGCCAGCCAGCAAGCATGAGGTCGACCGGCACTAGCAATGGGATACAGGAGGAGAGCGGACGGAATCAAACAAGACTCCAATAAATAATACAATTGTTCTCTCTAGCCGGGTACGTAGTCGAGGCTGTTGGTATGCCGGTCACTTACACTCCTCCAAACTCGAGCCGGCAAGAGATGGCGCTCAACAGGATGCGGATTCATGAGGATAATGTACCAAGTCAGCACGCCTGAATCGTGTTAGTGGACAGACGACGACCTCGGGAGCTCCTGTGGGGTTCTACCTCTCTACCTAACCTACATGTAGGTAGTCGCGGCCGCCTGTGCCTAGTGGCTGGTGCTGTGGCTGGTGCTCCATCCCCCTTTTATAAGCGCTGAATAATGCATGCCAATAAGATCCGTAATTATTCGTTGCACTCGCAAGAAGAACCGTTTGTCGCTTACACAACCAGCCAGCCAGCCAGCCTCCTCTTCAATGTCACCACACGAGCCGAGGCAATAATTGCCCGCAAAGGAAGCCCAGATCGTTGTGTTCCTATGCCACGCCATGCAATGCACACCTCTTCCCGCGCTGGTATGATGGTATAATGGTATAATGGTATAATGGTATAATGGTATAATGGTATAATGGTATAATGGTATAATGGTATGATGGTATGATGGTATGATGGTATGATAGGGCCTGGGGCTTGCGGCCTCGGAGACAAAGTGAGTGAGTTGTATACATGCATGTTACTATGATAGGAGGCACTCCAGCTCAAAATGGGCCAAGTGTCCCCAATTCATCAGCCTGTCTCACGTCATCGTGCCTGTAGGTAACACATTGAGACCCTATGAAACCCGTCTCCAAGCCTCGAATCTGCAAATAGATAGCCTTTGCTGCTCATGCCAGCGTAATCTCCTTCCACGAGATGCCCGCATCTACGGCAGATGCGAGTGCATCTCGACGGATTTTTCCTATGCCCTTCCGCTCGGCTACCCCCTTGTCCCATTCAATCATCAGCACCCAGAAGAACCGACCTCCTGCATCGACTACTTGTGACTTCTCTGCCGATAATGATAATAGTATGAACTCCACGGGTTTGCTATCTTCGCTCGTAGAAGCTGCGTCATCCAACGTGACAAAGCCGCAGTTCGCGCCGTCCTTGCCTACAACTTCATATGTCGTAGGTGTCCAGTAGATTCCATAAGACCACATTGACTTGTCTGCCTCATCTCGGTCGATCTTGCGAAGTGTGAAATTCGCGGATACGGTCCAGAAATGTAGAAAGGTGTGTTTCTTATCCGCGTGCTCGCCCATGACTTCACTTGAGGGCTCAGTTCGCGACACGTCGCACAAATGTCCGAAGAGTTCTTTCGCCCTCGAAGCGCGGGTATCCGCCTTCGCCCAAACCAGTGTCACGTCATCGGAGGGTTCTCTTTTATACCAAGTGATCCAAGTGCTAGCCGCCACCCACTTCGTTACATTACCAGATCCGTAGTTATAGTAGACTTGGCCATACCATCCTGACCATGCCCAGCTTGGGAAGGATTCCCGCCGCGTCAAACCCGCCTTGTTTGGATAGAACAGAAGAAACCAATCCAGGGCCGGGACAGGTATGCCGAAGAGGAGACTACATTGCGCGTAGTCCGCCAACCGCCGACAGACACCTGCCATAGCGAACACGTAGTCGCCCGGCATTTTGAGCTCACGCGTCGTATACTTGTTTAATAATTGTCCAAGAAGGTGGTAGACGTCACCACTCGGCTTATGCAACGCTTGTCCTTGCTCTGTAGTTGGATCGGATCGAACAGGCAACCCATCTTCCAATTCCTGCCAAAACTTTTCATAGCACTTGAAGTATATCGTATCATCTATAAAAATAATTTTCCTTCTTGAAAGGTAATATTCCTGGAATCTGTTCGAACATCAGTTGCGTATCTCAAGTCAAATCTCGTATGTCACGACTTACGTCCATCCTCGATGGTGGTATTCGGATTTGGCAACAATGTCTTCCATTGTATGGCGAAGAACAAGATTGACACCTGGCAGAACTTCACTAGTAACCTGGCGTACGGACGAACGTGTCCCTTCTCTAACACCAGGCAATCCGGAATCGGCATCTGTACCACTTCCAGCTAGTATTGTGAAGTAAGCTTGTTCATACACCAAATCCATCGCGTTTATTCCTATACCTCTATCATGATCATCGTCTTGGATCAAGCAAAGTTGATCAATCCATACGTATCGACAACCCACACCACGAACGAAGTCGATAGTGTCTCGAATAGTTCTGGGAATAGAGTCCCAATTTCTCCTAAGGCCGTCTTTCGCGAAAAGGTCGTCTTTGTTGGGCTTTAGAAGAAGAAAAGGAGTACAGTCACCCCATTTGTAACTCAGAGCGACATATTGAGATGTAATGGGCACTGGCGTAATACACATATCTTCCACATCTATACATCGGAAGAAGCTGAGATCGATGTTGAACGGCCCTTCATTTGGTACGCACTTCTTGTGCTCTCCTTCACAAGTCGCAAGCCAACTCTTGATCATCTCAAAGTCGATCTGGCTGGAAGAGGTGAGTTTCTCAAAGCCTTTCACTTCTGAGTCAAATAGGACCTTGGAGTATGTTGGCAAAGGTTGGATTGAAAACATTTTCGGACCGCTCCGAAATATGCGCACTTCGTGCGTGTTATAATGTTCGATTGATTGCGTATGAATGATGCGGTCGTCCTGCATTGAGTCTAGCACAAGTCTGCAAAAGGGACATGAAGTCCGCTGCTTGATGTCGCCTAAAAGCCCTAGGCTAAAGACCGTTTCCCTATCCTTTCCATCACCATCGAAGCCGATGGTACTGCACACAGCGCAAAGGCCGTTGCTGCGTTCGTCGGATGACTCACCATCGTCGTGACGTTTCGAGCCTCGATGAAGTAGTTTCGAAAACCGCGCGGATAGACCTTTCCTTGCCGACATTTTGAGCTCCTCGTTTAGGGCAGATCTAAAACCGAGCTACTCACAATCCGTTGAATTTGGTATTTTGTAACGCTCAACTAGGCACACGATCTCACTTCATGTTCCGAATGTCTTGCTGTATTAGACGTTACGTCGTAAGGATCCTCATACTAGTAACGAGCCAGGGGGATCGCATTCGCCGCTTCCTTCCGTTCCCTGCACTGTCAGTAGCGTACCCCAGCTTTGTCAGACTATCGTCTGAGCCCTCATTCAAGCAGGAACCAACCCCGCTTTGGATCCTGAATTCTAGGATAGATCTAACGAAGAGTGCATAGGTAGGCTTAGGTATTATATTCTCTAGGCAAGATCTTCATCAAGTTGCTTCCAGTTGCGAGTTGTGTCAAAAGAAGAGTCTATGGGCTAGGCGCAGATGGCTGGGCCTGGGCTGGAACCATAACGAGCTTAATTAAGCGAAGTAGTAAAGGATGACCTGACGGACTACCAATTAGGTTTTCAGAAAAGCGCCATATAAATTCAGCTTGGAGATAGTGAAAATATAGCTCTCAATTGTCTCAGCTCAATTCGCTAGGCATCGCAGTATATCCCATGAGTTGTTGATCGAATCTCAAGTTGACAACGCCACGCTGGTCTAGTACCAGTGGTAAGAGTGGCAATTGTAGGGAGTATATAACTTCGAGGTGGGCATGGATGCGAAGGAAATTGAGAACAAAATGCTGGCAACAAATTCCTGTTACATGTTCGGCCTCGAATTTGACGTTGCGTAGCTGCAAAATGGGAGCCTTCAACATCGCAAACAAGGTTATTCTCGCCGCCACCTATTTCATAGCAGTATGTCTGGCAATCGAGTTCACCTCGACTGAGATCGACATATCGCCTGGTGAGCCCTTCACGCTGAGCTGGGCAGACGCGAATGGCCCTGTCGTGATTACGTTGTTAACCGGACCATCCACCAACATTAAACCAGTTGAAGTGATATATTGTAAGCATGCAGCAGAACTTAGCATTCCGCTGCTGACTTAGCACCCACAGCAGGATCAGGAAATTCATACATATGGACACCGCCCAACGATCTCCCGTCCGGCCTGTATGCGTTTTCCATCGAAGATGACGAAAATCTTAATTATTCAGTGCAGTGGCCTTATGAGGCGGGCGATACTGTGAGTATTTGTAGTATAGAGTTCGTGAACTGAACTTAGACTGATAAGAAGGCAGGCATCTGGGGGAACCTCGTCCTCGCCTTCGTCTACGATAAGGACCACAACGACAACGCCGACCCCAACACCTGAGCCTGAGCCTGAGCCTGAGCCAGCGCCAACCACTAATACAAGGCGGCCCACCACGACGATGCAGACTATGACGACTACACAAGTCACGTCAGCTCAAGAAGAAACCTCGTCGACGAGCACACGGACGGCGGAGTCATCAACATCGCCAGAGCCTACTCCCACTGGTGATGATTCAGAACAAACTTCGCTAAGCAGTGAAGCGACGAGTTCGACGGTTGTCATACCTAGCCCATCGGAATCATCAAATGGTCAGCCATCTGATTCAACCCCAGACAGCGCCTCTAATACCGGCGAATCCACTGCTGAATCTCAGAACTCAACCGCTAGTGGCCTCAGTCTTGGCGCCAAAGTAGGCATCGGCATCGGTGCGGGCGTAATTGGCATCATCTTGGCGGTTCTGGCCGGGTTCCTGATCTACCGTCGCGGCAAAGCGGCTGGCAAGCGGGACGTGGACGACAGTAATAACAGCAACTCAGATCTCAAGCCCGAGCTAGGCGGAAATCCCGTGTACTATCCGGAATTGGGAGGTCAAGGCCGCGTCGAGATGGGCGGTGATCCGCGACTCGCAGAGCTATGGCATGGCAATTACGACGAATGGCGAAGGCAGCCGAATGAGCTAGATGGCTCTCCGCATTCCTATCGGGGTGCCGATGTTGGGAAAACGTAGGTAAAAATGGAGGTAGTCCATTATATATTGTGTTTGATTTCAGAGTGTGCTGTTTCATACCTGGATACTGCTTCTAAAGAAGCCATTTGCCTCTTTTCTGCATGTCCTCCTTATTGACCTTCCACGTCGCTGCATCGACATGCCAGGTATGCTCCATTAGCTTCTCGCCATATGCAACTCTGTTCTGCTTTTCGAAATTGGGAGCCCGACGGCGTGCATCGATCGTCTCCATCGTTCATGAGCAAGGTTAGTCTCGATTCTCACCCGTGCGATATCAAGTGCCCCAAAGGCATATTCGGTGAAGGCGCAAAACACCTCGAGGCCGTACCCTTTCCGCCAGTGCGACTTGGCTATCATGACACCGATGTCGGTCAGGTAGCGAGGGGTAGTTTTCTCGACGATCTCCTCGATCTCGTCAAAGTAGTTATATCCTCCGTAGCCGATAAGCTCACCGGTTGAACACAAAGTGATAATCTGCAAGCCACTGGTGCCATTGGATGTTAATTCCCGCCATTTCCCAACTCAAGTTCGCATCGATTCAAGCGTGACATGGGACTCCGTTTTGGTGTGCCGATTGTTGTCCTGGTTGGTGATGAGTGATGAACTCGCGTATGCCTTCAGCATCTGCATCTGAATCGATAGCTGTTCGAACGATTAGGTGAGGGGAGTGAATCTCAAGCATCCCTGACAAATGGTGATGAGATGGCTAGTCATTGCCTGGGAGAGTCAAAAGTGACGTCAGTGAGTTCTTTTTTGCTTGCTTCTGAGGGTCGTTATGGAAACTACCCAGTTCCTCTCAATGATGACGGTCACTTCGTACTCATAATATTACTCCAATATGTTTTCCTGTCACTGTGCTTCGAATCAATTCTTATAATTTTGGCTCGTTGATCAGTCGCATGGAGGTAGCGGGGCCAAGTAAGGAGGGGCAACAACATGCCATTCAGTGCTACGTTGAATATCTTCACTGCACTTACAATATAAATGAATACCTACAATGACAGCTACCTTGTATACTCAAACATAATTCTAGCTATGGCATGATTTTGTTGAAGGTTCAGGTAGCCGTTTCTCTCTCCATCTATTAAGTTGGATGACTCTACTATGTAAGTCATTAGCTTCTAGACTTTCTCACTCCACACTGGATCCAAAATGGATGTAAGTACGCATTTTACCAGACGGGCGGCTCGCTCGTGAGAGCTGCATGCATATGTGATAGCAAGGTTTCCTGCAACTACAGCTCGGTCGGTGGGCGGTCAGCGTGATTGATCGCTGATCCTGGCCGGACCCTTAATATGCTTGACCAGTAGGCATCTCGGATCTCTTAACAACGCAAGACTAGACCCCAACGTTGCGCCAGATTCGATGTCACCGCTTTTTTGCAACTGTGTAGGCGCTTATTCTCGAAGCCTGAGTGCATTGAAGAAATTCTACCGTAGTATCGCACCGAGCTCTGGACGAGCAATTCGTGCTAGGTTCATATTCGCCAAAGATGCATAGATTTCCATAAACCTACCGAGGAGCGCATACGGCATCCTCCGTCCGTCCATGGGCTGACTCGGTCCTCGGAATCCCAATTCAAAAAAGGCGGCTAGGGTGAAGCTAGCTGCACCCAGATGCTCTAAATTAGAGGGTACGATTTGAGTTGTGCGACATATCCAAATCAGGACTCCGAGAATTTCATTACCCATCCCTATTCTGTCTCCCTTGGACCTTCGGCCGTAGGAAATAAAGGTATGCTCAAGAACCATTTGAGGAGCGGTGGACAACTATCTATCTAGTGGTTATGAGGAGGTAGTCTAGGCTTTGTCCCAGTCAACTCTGCATAAGTGCCCTGAGACATTGGCGCAATTAATTCATAGGAAGACAGCTAAGCATCATGCCTTTAGCATACCTACTACCTACAAGAGGGCATCCGATGACAAGCGTGAAGGATTACCTAATAGCATGCCTAGGTAGGATCTCAAACCATCCTTAATGACCAACGTCTACTTGTTTATATTTCACAATACCTTAGTTAAGTACAGCCAGGCAAAGTAAAGTAAAGTGGTATTATGTCTGTAATTGCAATATCATAGCTCAGTACTTATGCCGTCGGCAGTGCCCCATTTAGTAAGCTCGACGGGTAGACTATTCAATGATGGAGCTGCGAATATGTCGACGGTTGCTATTATTATCCATTTTTAGTAATCGTACAATTAGCATCTACCTAGTAGACTAAGACCCCCAGACAGAGCTACGCTATCACTTGCACTACCCTATTTACCTACTAATCTTGGCCATCAAGGCCATCACGCAATTCTGCCAGCGCCATCCCGTTGAAACACCATCAGCTGATATGCATCTCTCTGTCTGGGACTGGCATAAGAGAAGAGACCGCTAGCCTAGCCCATGATGACAGGGTCTTGCCACGGGTAAGCGGCGCTGGACCGAATCGGCTAAGGCAGGAAATATGGCATCGCATGTGGCATGTGAAGCAAGGAGCTAATATAAAGGACCAAATGGCGTCTTGCACTCTGTCCCGGTTCGCCATTCTTAGCCTTTCCTCTGTTATCAGATCCGACGAGACCCGCTATCTAGTCTAGCTAGCCAGCAGTGTCATTTGTTTGTTCACCTGTGCAGAGATCGAAGACCTGGCAATTTGTCGTGCGTGTTAGAAACACAATTCAGAGATCATGGCTGTAACTCAGATCCCGAGACAGCCCGTGGCTATCACGCCCTCCGCCGAGGAGATCAAGAACAAGCGTCTATCAGAGGCAAACCTAAAGACTGCGGTGGACGCCCTGGCCGCAGATGGCGTCGTCGTTGTTGAAGATGCCATCCCACATGAGGACTTGGACCACCTTAATGCCAAGATGATTCAAGACTCCAAGCTTCTCCAGGAAAGGGGCGAGGACAGCCCCTTCAACTACAACAAAGGAAACCTCCAGCAGGATGCTCCCCCTTGGGCGGAGTACTTCCACCCCTCCATCTTCTGCAGTACGTTCCTCTCCTAATTAGAATTGCCTTTACATGACTAGACAGAGAATTGACCTTCCGCCCAGACCCCATCGCAACCCAGATCACATCTGCCGTTCTCGGCCCCCGTCCCAAATGGACGTTCGCCTCAGGCAACGCCGCCATGCCCCCTCTACCAGGCACTGAAAACGAGCGCCAGCCCGTGCACAACGACGTCGAATTCCCGCACCCACCTAAGTGCTTCGCCCTAGTGACCAACGTGCCTTTAATCGGCATGAACCCGGAGAACGGGTCAACAGAGACATGGCCGGGCACACACAACCGCACCGTGGCCAAGGAAGGCGGCCAGAAGGGCCAACGCGCCACAGGCCACATCCCGCAAGACCAGCTGGACGCGCAGGTCGCCGTGGCCGGTCCTCCATGCCAGCCGACGCTGCGCAAGGGCAGCTTCGCGATCCGCGACTTCACGATATGGCACGCGGGCATGCCCAACAAGACGCAGGACATCCGCATCATGCTGGCGCAGATCCACTTCGCCAGCTGGTTCCCGAACCCGACGCGTCTCGAGCTATCCGAGGACATCAAGCCCGTCCTCGAGGAGCTTGAGGCCAAGGGAGAACTCGGCCTCGAGGTCCCCGTCAACTGGGTCCCCAAGGAGCAGGTCATGGCCACCTACCTCGACCGCGCCCTGGGTAAGAAGTACAAGACCAACAAGACTGAGGAGGAATAAATCCTTCAAAGAAAGAGGGAAAGGGAAAATCCATTAAAAAAAAGAGAGGGTTTAAACTATACTTTCTTCAAATACCCCGTATGCTCCTCGAGCACAACCCGCTCTTTGCTCGCATCTATAACAGAATGGGGAAAGAGGGCCGGTTATTGTATAACTGGTGATGTGCTAAACCAGCTACATGCCACGAGGAGTTCAGCTAAGCGTCCAAAGTCATAAGGAGCTTCCAACGCCTCAAGCAAGCGATTGTATGTACAGATTATGCCCTGCTAGAAATATAAAGAAACATATAAACTGTAAAACTCGTCAAAATTTAATTTATCCGATGAGAAGTTTTATAACGAGGGCAGATAACTACGGCAAGCTAAGAACTTAAGTGATTTACAACATGATAATGTACTAGGGCTGCAAAGTCCTTGGCCAACCAATTCCTTCTTGACTTTGCCTCTATATACAATTCTGCTAGACCTTACCGCGCAGGTCAGATTGATCATTTTCACGAAGTGAGCTCTGTATAACATCACTTTCATCACTCGAAAGCCGTGAATAGCGTTACACGCACAAACGCTGTGCCAGCCGAATATGCAGTTCGCCTTGCACCTTCGGCCGTACGAAAGGCCATTGCAGGCTGTTCATGATCTTACAGAGACATGCAGGTAATATTGGAAAGTGAGGTTATACAGACTTCGCTTCTTGAAACAGATCCCAGAGACCTAGGCGGTCTGGGCTGGCAGACCAGTTGTGTATAGAGTCGAGTCAAGCCACCACCAGCCAAGAAGGAGTTGGTTGGTCAAGGACTCATGCAGCCCTAGTTGTTTATTATAATCTGAATTGCTCAAGTTCCAAGCCCAGTATCTCTGCCCTTGTTATAAATAGGCTGCATCATGCCCGTACCCATAGGTGAACTGCATGTTCAGCTGTACGTACATGTAATAAAGATGAAGATGGCTCTTCTATGTTTCCTTTATTCAATTGGAAAGCTCAGAGCTGTTATGACAAATTACTCACAAAGACTGCATGTGAACAGCATATGTTACAGCCTGTGATGCCCATTCTCACTAGAATTAGGAGATGGGAAAGAATAGACCATCAGTATCTAGTTTGGGATTCAATGATACATTAACTAATCGTAACCCTTCCCCCAAAACATCGCATCGTACATGTTAAAGAGGCATTAACAGAGAATCTCGAGGATGACTTGGCTCAAGGCGCGTCATTATTAAAGAGGAATAAATAGTATGCACAGGAAAAGAAAATATCGGGCTTATAAATATATATATATACAAGGAAGAAGACTCTTGCCGCATCCCATATAAAGGGACAGCAATAACAGGGCAAGAGTGTACAGAAAGGTTGCACCTCCAACGCCTTGCCCCTGGCTTGATCCGTAAACCAGGGGCCATGATTCAACAGCCCTGAACTCTCAAATGCGTGATCACATAACGTATGATGAGGGAAACGTCTCATCTCAGCTGCAGATGGCCAGCACCAAGGCCAGGAATATACTCGAATAAAATGGGCACACCTTCTACAGCGAACCATGCGATACCTGTGAGAATGTGAGAATGTGTGCTTCATTGGAGGGTACAGGAAAATACTAACCAGCATAGACAACGAGTTTTGTAATGACCTCAACATCATATCTGACGCGGGGCCTAACCAGCTTAGAAAAGACTTCTTTGTCGCTTAACTCGTCCTGATTGCCAATATACATTTCCGGCTCTCCATTGGCTTTCTTTGAATTGGTTGGTGAAACAATTACGGTGCCTTCACCCATCTGCTTTTCGAAATCGCTGGGCTTTTGTTGGCCATTGACCGCAGTGCTGTGTCCTACTTGGTCACTCTTAAGTTCTTGCATGCTGACTTTGGAGCGCAAGCTAGCATTACTCTCTTTTCTCCTTCTTTCTCGGTAGGCCAAGGTTTCATAGGCATCTGCAGCGCTCTGAGGGCCAATGGACACGGATCTACCACGTCTGGGATGGCGAACAGCTGTGATCAAATTAGGCAGATCGCTGACGCTAGGTAAAACGTTATCAACCTTTAAACGTAGCGGGATGTTCTTGTACTCCGAAGCAGGCATGAAGAATCTTCTCGGCAAGCTAAGACCCCAGGTTTCTATGAGCCGAAAGAGGTGAGGAAGAGTCTTCAGCAGAGTAGGTTTGGCCACTTCACGCCAGATAAAGACAACGAATACACCAAACAGAACACGCAGGATCACCGCTGGCCATCCAAGTGCATGGAGATCAAATGGTATGGTCGCGAACGGTGATTGACCAAAATGCCAAGTCCCAACTTCAAGACCAATCATGACCCCAGCGAAGCAGACACTGTCGTCAAAGCATGGACAATCGTCAGCCGGCTCGGGGTGCACTCTGACAAGAACAATAATTGCCAAAACAGCAGCAAACATCATTGTCCAGTCGTTCTGCTGGAAATAAAAATCTAACGGAGGACCATAGTAAAACTCGATTAGGGTTATGAGCGCGCCCATTATAGATCCAATCACCACATCCACGAAGCCATGCATGCCGCAGTAGAGACGGCCAAGCACGATGCTAACAGCGTAAAAATATGATAATGACTCTAGCGCCAGTTTCGTATTAGGTTGAAATGTGTTGTCTGGTGACCGAAGACAGAGTATTGCATAGACTGCCACTGAGACGGCATTGGCCGAGTGCGTTGAAGGGAAACCATACTCCAAGGCAGCAGAACCTGACATTGTAATCCGCTGTAGGGGCGGAGACAGCGGACGTGGCAAAGAGAAGAAGTCCTTGATAAAGCCTGTGAAGAATACACCGGAAGCCAAGATATGGACCAATCTACCCGGTGGTTAGCAGCGCAATAGGTAGAATGGTGCAGAGGTGAGAAGCGAACCCCTTTCCAAAGGATGCAAAACCACACCAGAACATGATGGGAAGCCCAATCATAAAGAAGGTATGAGTACCGAGATTGGCAGTAATGGCAAAGTAGCTATCAAGAGCAGGAGAGCGCAGCTTCGCCTGGAGCCAGGCTAGGTATGGCGTCTCCCAGCGAATGAGTGGAAGAGCTTGTTGACGTAGATCGTACCGCCATTTTGGAAGAGCTCGTTTATCTGCCAAACCGTCTGTTAGCATCTATCTGGCCATCTCCTGTATGCACATGTGGCCGGCTTTAGGGTGCAAGCTGCGGGCTGCTCCTTGTTTTTTGTTCTTAGACTCCAAAATATCGTTGACTGTTAAGTGAACATACAATGATCTAGACTTCTCAGGCCCGCATCTATAACGGCTTCTTTTTGTTCTGTGCCCTTGGCAGCGTTGAGGTCGGTCGTGTTTGCTTTGAGATCCGATATTGGGCCGTCGAACTTGGCATCGAAGCTGGAGCCATTGGGAAAGGGTGGAAACTCGGTAGTCATGGCCCCGTGGAGGTTGTGTACAACATGAAGAAAGCGTGGATAGGTGATGTTGGTGAGCGCTTAGCCAATTGATGGCGCATCGAATCGCGAGAGGGAGTATACTAGGTCGCTAGGGACGCCTGGCGGTGGGAGGATTGCGGTAAGCTCCAGGACACCAACTATCTGGCACGCTTTCCGAGGCGTTTCCCTTGAGATGTCTTTATCCAATCCTCTTCTAAGGCGAGTATGGTTAGAGGAATGAGGCGGCAACAAGAGCAGAAGCGCGGTTGCTGTAAGCCGGTCGGTCGATATATAGCTGTATACCGAGGTAGGCTGGAGTGTGGAATAAGAGTTATGTGCGACAGTGTACAGCGGTAATAGTAACAATATGATTAGTAGACAGATAAGGCTGTCCTAATTGGGTCTCAGGAGTTCTTAGTACAGGCAAATGTTGGAGATGCGTTGAGGATGGAATGCGACCATATCTCGCTGTCAATGAGAGAGGGAGGGAGAGCCAGAGTGCGCTGATAGGCGTGGTGGAAAGCCCCCCCACCACACATAATGAACGCCCTCAATCCATTAAGTACAGCCTAGGTAGGTAGGTAGGTAGGTAACTTGGCCCCAGATCTGCCGGACCCTACTACTACCGTACCTAAGATACTACCTAACTACCTACCTAAGTGTTCACGCAGCTACGCGGAACCCATTCCCTGTCCACGCCGCCCGACCGTTAATTGGTAATCGGTAATTGGTACTACGAGGTACCGGTATCTAACTTGAACGGCTCACGGCCTCGACGGCCAACAAAAGAATACATACCTATTCTTGGCATCGGAACTTAAGTTTGGGGCCCAGGCACAATACCCCATACCGAGACTAAAAATAAGTTATTCTAAGTATTAAACTAATATTGGGTGTTTGAGCAATTCGTCGACTGTACTTCTCTGACGTCAAAGTAGGGAACAAGCACCAACCACCTAAACTCTTGATGGAGGTGATTCGTCCTTGACTTGTTTGTGCCCTGCTAAACTTACCTCTCAACCCAACATTGGTTACGGCCATCATTAACACTGCCGCCGAAGAGTCAAGGGGAGAGAGAGAGAGAGAGAGAGAGGGACAGACAGAGAAAGACAGACACAGACAGGAGAAGAAAATGGCCTCACTCCGGGGCAAGCGCTGCCTCATCACCGGTGGTAGCCGGGGCATCGGGCTAGCCATAGCGAAGGTATTCTCTAACCACGGCGCCTCCTGTGTTTTGATCGGCCGACACCACGAGACTCTCACGACGGCCATACATTCTCTAAACCATGCATGCCTATCGTATCCACACGAAGCCCATGCATTCAACGTGTCTAACCTAAGCGGTTGGCAATCTTTTATGCATAAAATGAAGACGGTAAGTCTGCGTTCGCGTCACATACTTTCTGGCGCTGCGTGTGCTAAGCACCCGGACATGGGCTTAGGGGCCTCTTGACATACTAGTCAACGCTGCTGGTATCTCGCAGAACTCTTTTCTCTTTAAGACGCGGTTTCAAGAGATGAACCAGCTTCTTGACACCAACCTCAAAGGAACTATTCTCGGCTGCCAAAGCGTAATCCCGAGAATGATGAAGCAAAAAAGTGGTAAGCACGTTTGAGTTTCAAAGTAAAAGACATTCACCTAAGCCACTAGGAAAGGAAACATTATAAATGTATCCAGCCTCCTAGCAACAAATGGAGGACGGGGTGCCTCTGTCTATGCTGCATCAAAAGCTGGAATCATTGGTACGTTATTTTATTTTATTTTATTTTCCCATTTAAGTAACTTATTTAATTCGAGATGTAGGCCTAACCCGAGCACTTGCCTGGGAAGTCGGAAGATTTAACATCCGAGCAAATGTCATCCAGCCTGGCTACATTGAAACTGACATGACTAAAGGTAAGGTATCCTTATACCCCTATAGCCATGTTTCTCTCTTGCGTAACATGCTGTCATGATTTCGCGTCCTCATTCGTACAGTCAAAGCAGCATTACTAATATACATGCCTCATGGAGATATGGAAGAGGGCGGGCATCTTTCTGCTCTCATCCCCATGGGCCGACTAGGGCTCGCAGAAGAAGTGGCAGATGCTGCACTCTTCCTGGCGAATAATACATACGCACATAATTGCGTCCTCAATATCGATGGAGGCTTGAGTGCGACATAATCAAGAACGACCGTGTCAGCTGCGATGGTGATGCACACGCGCTCATAGGATGAGATGCACATGGTTAGCTAATCATCCTCGATGGTGATAGCACCTATACCCGCCTCACTGTCTTCTATTAGGGCCACGTCATCTGTCGCGGCCATTTTAGCCTTCTTTTTCGCTAGAGGGGCATCAGCATCATCTGCTCTTGGGCGCTTAAGATCACTTGAAGGCTCTGTCGATTCAAGCCCATGCTTGCGAGAAGGTAGTTCTACGCCGTTAGTCTCAACTGCGGGCTCCTTTCTAGGCTTGCGTGGAATTTCTGGGGCCTTATCTGGCTCGAGTCCCTTGATCGGTTTCGCTGTGCTCTCAATTGAACTAGGAGGAGTTAGTAAGGCTTGCAGGGATGGAGGCTAAAGAGCAGCGTACGATGATTGTATATTAAGGACAACGTTCATAAAAGTGTCCTCGTCTTCTTCGTCAACAATGGTCACAAAGCTGTTTTGGTTGATGCCTACACAAGGTGTCAGTAGCTGGGTGTTTGAGGCTATTGCAAAATTATGCTTACCAAGTTCACTAAGTAGCTTTTCCAGGTTATCGGTTTCGTCGGGATCATAGAGTAAGCCTGCCTCGCTGTTGACCGCAAAATCACGGTCGCCAAATCCGAGTTGTAGTTTCACGAAGTCTTCCACAAGATCGCCCAGCGTTGCTCGCGAGAGATCGACAGATACGCTGGCTTGGTAGTTGCCGCAGATGGGACAGTCGGGATTGGGTGCCCGAGGTCTATCTGGGGCTAGCAACCTTTGCCCGGCGAAAGGCGTCAAGAATACCTGGCAAGTTAGCAGCTTGACTGTGCGGCAAGTCATAAGACACTTACTTCTTGTGCTTTGTCAAACTCGCCCCTGAGAACCTTGAAGGACTCGAGAACGCAAAGCCCTGCCACAATCGCATTTGTAGTTGCGATGGCTGGTATGATATTGCCGGCCATCTGCTTAATGTCAAAGCGTGATTTCCGCTCAATACCAAAGATATACGAGCGGATATTGGCACTAGCAGCAACAAAATCAAGGGTATCCGGGTCATCTTTGTCGAAGCTTATCATAGCTTGCGGAGAGTCATCACCATGCTGCTCCTTCATTTCCGTCACGCGCTTGCTCAGACGAAGCAGGCTGTCGCTAAAGACTACCAAATTCTCCTCAAGTGTCCATACTTTCTGCCCGTCCTGGATTGTAGCCTCTCTCTCAATATCAACCTTAGTCTGTGTTAGGACCGACTCATATTTGAGAGGCTCTGGCGGGTTCCGGTGCTTCCACATGCTTTCCATAGATCGCAATCGCACAATATCTTTGTTGAAAACCTTGTCGAATAACATCTGTGGAAATTGCTCTGTTCCAACTGATCCTCTAATCTTTTTTAATTCTTCAGACTCTCTCTTAAGCTCTGCTATTTCGTCGGCGTTGTCTTCATTCTCGGAAGTATCGAGAGAGGCCTGATCCTCGCTGGTGCCGAACATCTCGTTGAGAAGATAGCTTTTTGCCCAGACGATACAGTGTATAGGTTGGCTAGGCGTACTTCGAATGGTACAAACTGGAAAAGACTTGGGTGTCTCCTTGGTGCTGCAATCGTAGCATGCAGTAACACCTTTTTTAATGACCTGTACTTGTCCATTGAAACCTGTAGTTCCACTCTCAATAAGGGCAACATCAGCTGCTAGACACATTCTATTTACGTGTCGTCTTGCTTCGAGATTGTCCAGCGCATTGAATACAATGCGGAACGACTTAAACCACTCGAGGCTGAACTGGGCATCCTTCACGTTTGCATGGTAGGCAACGATTTTCACATTGGGGTTGAATCTCTGGGCAGCTTCTCTAGCTATCTATTCGATTGGTTAGTATAGTGACACTTCGAGCACCAACCCCTTATCGACTTCATAGCGCCGTACCTCAGCTTTTGATTTCTTGATGTGCTCATGCCTAAATAGAAACTGGCGATTAAGATTGCTCAGATCAATCGTGTCAAGATCGACAATGTGGACTTCGCCAAAGCCAGTGAGGGCAAGATTTTTCAACAATTCGCAGCCAATACCACCAGCACCAACCATGAGGACACGCGCCTGTAGAATTCCAGTTAGTCTGTATGATAGCTGAATGGGCAGCAACGCGCTGGGTCGTGTCGCATGACTGTAGGCTATTCAACTATAGGCATTGCAGTGGGGAGCATCGTATTCGGGACATGATCGAAGCATGGGCGCGATGGTAGGGGAAAAGACGGGCTCGCTGGGAGCAGTCGCATTCGTAGACGTGCGGTAGGAGGACATAGTAATAGCTTAAAACAGAAGTGACATGAATGCGATACAGAGAAGCCGAGCCGCGAAGGAATGCGCGAAACGCACCTGCTTTATGCTCGTATGGAGCGAGGGGCCGAAAGACCGGCGATTGAAGGTATCACGATCCAGTGCCATGGTCAGGAGCGATCTGGAGGTGATGTCGTCACGGCGAGGTAGGCTGTGGATACATGTGATGCAGAGAAACAGACGAGTAATGAGCGTATGGCGGAGCTGGAAAAGAGACAATACGATAGAACGAAGCCTCGGAGCGCAGACGAAAGTCAAGGCGAGGATTAGTTAGCAATGGATGGACGGGTTGAAGGAAAAGAGGTCGAGATCTTGATGGGACCAGCGTGCAGGTGCTTAAGCTTAGGTATGTACGGACGGTAGGTAGGAAGTCAGCCTCAGAGCATCAATTCCCAGGTGCAATACCTAGTAATGGACCTCTACCTACGTAGAGTACCTCGAGGGTACCGTCACGGCGTGAAGAGATGGTCGAAAATGCGTGTACTTATACCTAATAACTACATACCTACTAGGTACTAACACAGTACCTCGAATTATCTACAGATGCATCCATGGTATGTTGCTTGGGGGCACTCTAGAGGTACCTACTGTAGGTACATTATATCCAGCAGGCTTGAAGGTATTCTACAAATAATACTAAAGCCAGCGCTGAGGGCGGTTGTATGTAGAAAATGCTTGACAGCTTGTACTGAGTTCTCTGCCAAGTTAGTACTGGGGTGGTACCAGAGACTCAATCAAGAATCTACCCAAGTACTACGTAGTATGTATGTAAGTAGTACCTTAGGTACTTACCTAGGTAGGTATAAGTTCATCATCGCCTGTACCTCCTAGTATGGTGCCTCAGCGCGTTACGTACGGGTAGTACGAGACGGCAGGCTGCTGCTGCAATGGTGGGCCATACGTGGGTAGGTAGTGTACTGGTAGGTACCTACCTTAGGTAGGCAGGTACTTACCCGGGGTAGCTTGAGTGAGAGGACCGTCAGGGGTGAAGTGCGGAAGCTGACGCGATTGGCGTAGCGGCTCACAATCTTCCCAAGAGAGCCGGCAGGCTGCGCATCATTGGCTTCGTGCGGTTTTGTACTTCGTAGGTACATGTGCCTATTCGCCAGGCAGCGTCGCGATATTTCAGACGTGCATTTGCATGTACACTTCCATGCCAATGATTCGGGGACGGACTCGAAGTGGAGAAGGTAGTATCTGGCCCACGGGTTATAGCAAAGTGGGATGGAGTGCAGTAGTCCAGTAGTCAGGTACTTATACTACCTAGGTATGTATATTGGTTTAAGGTATGAACGGGGGAAAAAAAACGATCAACATTGATATCGTAGGCTATCTATGTATATGCCTGCAAATGATCAGGAGATTCGTATGTCGAGAGAAAGCTCATTTGTCCCAATTCAGCCCACTTCAATTTGCTATTCGTTTATTCTCTACCCTCCTCAAAGGGCCTATTACAGCCCTACCGCAGCATCTCTCGTGCTCCACTCAGTGCCCAAGACCCCACGGAATAGCCACTCACAAGAGAACTGCATTTGCTCGTCTCTGGACATCGCCCAGGAAAGCCAACATGTCAGATAGCGAGCCAGACCCGGAGCTTCTCGATCTTCTGAGACAGCATCTGCAAGGGAAACTGAATCTAGACGATGAGCCTGAGACGGGCGTCTTAGAAGGGGCTGAATATGTCTACGACAACTCCATCGATGTCGCCTTAGACATGAGGGCCACCAAGAATGCGGCTGCTTTCATATACGAGCAGATGCAGCAGAAACAGTACTCGACCGAGAATTGGGCAGAGCACGAGCTCCACCCAAAGACCAAAGATGAGAAAACAGTGGCCTTCATTTTCACCATGGACCTCCTCAATTTCTCTTTCTGGTCACTTCGTTCAGAAGACGAACGCTTTGCTGTCGCTTACCGAGACAAGACTTGGACGGGATACTGGAGCTTAGTTGCCTCTCTCCAGCGGGCATTGGAAGAAGGTAGGTCGATGAACCGCCCTGCAAACAACGAGCCCTTGCGTCACATGGCTTGCTTTCTCACATGGTCATCTCACATAATCAAGGACTGCTTTAGTTAATTCAGTAATTGCTCACTCAAGATATACCTATTACGGACCCTCACTTCTGGCAGAACGAAGAAGACTGCAACCTGGAGTCTTTGCGGCATGTTTTCCGCTCGTGCACAGATGAGGAAATCCCACTGCTTGAAGCCCGCCTTGCCTGTCTGCGAGAGGCTGGTCAAGTGCTCTATGAAGTAGGTTACATCTCTTCACACCACTTCACATAACAAATGAACGCACTACCAACGCATAACGCGGCGTCCTGCAGAAGTACGACTGCAGCTTCATCAACTGCATAGAAGCCGCCAACGGATCGGCAGCTGCTCTGGTCAACTTGCTCGCACGTGATTTCTCCTGTTTCCGAGATGAATTCCAGTTCGAGGGCCGACGTAAGCCCATCCGTTTCCTCAAGCGCGCTCAAATCCTGGTGGCAGATATTTGGGGTTGTTTCAATGGAGAATGCTACGGTGCTTTCCGCGACATCGATAAAATCACCATGTTTGCCGATTATCGCGTCCCACAGATCCTGGCTACGCTCGGCTGCATTGGATATAGCCCACCATTGCAAGCTTTGATAACAAGGAAGGAAACCATCGAAAGTGGCAGCAAGTACGAAATGCAGCTTAGAGGTGAGCTATGCCCTACTTCCATGAGCTTTGATCGATCCTTTTGCTGAATAGTTCACAATGTAGCCTGCAGCATCTGGTGTGTCGAACTCATTCGCCGTGAAATAAAACGTAACCACCCAGAAGCCAAGGTCAATGCTATTTTGATAGATTTTTTCTTGTACGATACTATGAAAATGATGGAGGCCCAAGGGAAGGAGACTATGCCACACCACCGCACACGAAGCATTTGGTATTGAGGGGTAAGCAATAACATGGGCGGGTCATCATGTTAGCCGACAAAGGCAAAGATAGAGGCAAAAGAGCCTGGATAGCTCTTTCGTATTCGGATACCCTTGGAAAAGAAATCGGAATGAGAGAGAATTCAAGTCAATAGGTAGTACTACATTGTCATTGATAGTATTATTAACCGAGCCCTAAACTCCAAACACCGTCGCAGAAATCCGTGATAGCCATTCATTCCCAAGCCAAATCTCATCATATGCAATTACAAGCCTTCGTCAAACTTACAGACATTTCCAAGCTCCTAGGTATACACCCCGGATTAAGCACCCCCGTTTGTTGTCGAATTAAGTATGTTATCCATGTACGCCTTCTCAATGCCTTTGGTACCCTCCTCTTCTTCCCGCATCAAGACCGCGAGGACCTCAACGGGTGGGTTAAGACCAAGTCTGTCAGCGCGGTGCCAGCGCTTGAGGCGGGTTATACCGACGCACGGCTTGAAGAATGCTATTAGTATAGAGACTCTTCTTCGGCATAAGGATTGAAACAAAGCACAGGCAAACACATACCCCATACTGCGAACTGACATCCCAATATCGCAGAATCTTCTCAGCCAGGCTCAGATCTTCCTGATGGAGTCTCTTCGTCCTGCGCTCGTTCTCGATATCTCGCCAGTACTGGCTGATCTGGCGGTCTGAGATCTCATCCGCGCGCAGCTCTGCCTCGGTCTTCTCGCGCTCCGGCGCTACCTCTACCTGCTTCGGCTCTTCTACCTCCGCCTTCTCCTCGGCGTCCACCTCGTCCTTGACATCCGGCTCAACGTTGATGACATGTTTTGCGAGAGGGCTTTGAGCGTGCGCAGAAGAGAGGTTCTTGGCTGATTTCGGCACGGACTTTGTGACTCGGTGGTTGAAAGAGAGCGTTGCTTGCTTTCCGGTAGGCCGACCGCCCCCGGTAGATCGTCTGGTTGCAGGCATTGTAATTGAGGGGTATTTGGGGTGAGTCTAAGTAACGATATTTCAAAAAGAGACTGTTTGTCGCAAGATGCCCCGTGCTTGACGGATGGAAATATTGGCCCTTAATTGTCCAGTTTGATGGTTTGAAACAAGTCTGGTACGGTATCCTAGCGTACCCAGGGCGGATCTCGATTGGGGAATGACGTGGGGTATTTTAGGCAAGTGGGAGTGAGCGCTTAATTGGCAGGGCAACACGAAAGAGGTGCGCGATCACGTGATTGGCTATTCCCTGGCAGCTGCGAATTCACATTCTCCCACCCTTTGTTGTCAGGGAAAAGAACGCCTGTGATGTTCTAGATACTATCTATTTTCAACTGGACATTGTTATGCCCATATTGTATCTCGTGTCCTATCGCTTGCTAGCACTTGAATAAATTGTCATGAACAACGGCCCAGTGGTATGTACAAACATATTACAATATAATAATATATGGCCCTTCCAAACCTCCTCGTCCTGGACCTGGTGAGAGGCGGAAATTCTTAGATAGCTTTTTGTCTATTCTTTTCTGGCACTGAAAGACCTGTGCTGCGAAGTGTTGTCGGGTGACACGTGAACTTGCCAGTATTTCCTCCAGTCCCACCATTGCCCCCCCTCTTTCTCGTTGTCGCCCTGTCCAGGTTTCCAAATGCCAAAACCCTTGCCCGGGTCATACTCCGGAAACTCGGCCTTCTCAGCGAAGAGATTTCTCTTTTCGCCCTCTTTCAAGAACCAAAGAAAGTCCTCGGACAGGTGAATGTACTGCCTCAGGCCCTCATAGACGTCTATCTTGGCCCCAGTCGTCCAACTCAAGAGTGTTGGCTCTAGTATCGGCGCATCTGTCACCGAAGGATGAGAGGTACCGAGCGAGGTCATGAACCAAGATGGGTTTCCGCGCTTGTCATTGTTCTCTTCTACGAGAGCTTTGACAACGTCGAAATGGGCCCGCCCGTAGAATATGCTGTGCTTGCTGCTCCATGAATTGCTGTGAACAACCAACAAGGGCACATGAACGTCATGATTTAATCTTCCGCTCTGTTTACCAGGATCCAAAACGATGGCACCGATAAATGGTCTCTTCTCACTTGGACCACCCTTGAGGGCCTGGAGCGCACCGGTCGCACCGAAACTGTGTCCCGCTATGACCATCTCGTCGATATTCAGCCTTCCAACCCAGTCTTCTAACTCCTGACCCTCGTTTCTAGGGTTCTGGTTGAAAATCTCTTCCCCTTTTCCGTCATTAATCTGTCTCAATACTCTGACTAGCTCTTCAATTTCAGCTTCGCGAAAATTGAGTTGCGCTCGGTTGAAGTCATCCGCTTCTAGCTCTTCACCTTCTGCAGACTCCACCTCAGAGCGCTTAAAAGCGAACTTTGGCTGCATTTTGCCATCCCTCATAATAACCGAACCAGGGCATGAACCGTCTCTGTGCTCGAGCATAGCCACGATAAACCCCCGCGATGCCAGCTCGCCAGCGTAATGCGTATAATCGGTCCTACTAGAGGCCATGCCATGGGAGAAGACTATGATGGGGTGTCCGTATTTCTCGATAGTAGCTACCTTCTGCAACTCTTGACTTTGGCGGGTATCCGGATGACTAGCTACCGGCGGGGCCAGCTCAGCAAGAGACGCATCGACTTTGGCGGGTATTTTGATCCCACCCGCAAGGGTGCGGAGTGCGCCGGTAAAAAGTGCATCTGTGAGGAAATTGCTGATTTTTGCGAACTTGGCGTAGCCTTTGGCAGTCACGGAGACCGGCTTTGGTATCCAGTGGTGCTTTTTGTTATAACCTTTACCGTGGCTGGCCGGATAGTAAAGTGTAAACAAGACTGTCTGCAACTCAAACGGGTTCTCGTGGGAATCTTTGAATCGGGCCGTGTCCACAACTCTCGGTTGTGACACAGGTGATTCAATGTCGATAGCCCCAACCGGGTATGGCCCGCTGTACATTGGCAAGGGGCTCGCAAAGAATGGCAACGAAAAAAGATAACAGTATAAGATGTAGGACAAAATAACGACAGAAAAAATGTATCGCCAGGTTAATCTAGGACGCAGGACAGGTGGAATCCTTCGACGCACGGCTGAGACCTTCCTGCCAACTGCACCTGCACCTGCATTGGAAACTTCGGGAAACGGACGCATAGCGAGAATATGGGTCACGACACTTCATAAGTATTCTATCAATTGTTTGGTAACACCGAGGTGTATAACAAGAACGTATAATAAGAACATGGGTTTGAGAGGGGCCCTCTTCAAGGTTGAGTTTCTAAGTGCTTGCGTTGCAAGTCGCAGCGGCTATGATGCAATTCCCGCTTTTAGCTGTACTTTAGTGGCGTGTACGTAAGATCTTACATGGTAAGGGTCCCAAGCATAACGTCATTGTCCACCCAGCTCTGACCCGGCTACTGATCGGTACCTGCACCAAATCCCAGCACGCAGGTCAATGGAACTTTGGTTTAATTCCGATGGGATGGGCGCTCCAATTCCAGGTTTATTCCGCGACCAGCTTCGGTCGTATGAGTCGGTCACTGCCCAGTAAAGACTACCATTTGAAGACTACTTAACACGATTCAACATAGGCATCTAACTTGACCTCCAGCACTGCAAAGATGACCTATTTGATAGCAGCAGCTACGACAGCTTCGAGCTCAGGCTCCGTAAGTTCCCTCAGTCCCAGCAACTCATTGTCCAGCTTTGAAAAGGGAGTGCCATATCCCTCTCCCCAGATCGATGTAATGATCAAGGGGTAAGCTATTTTTCCCTGGTCAGGATTCTCCTTCTTCAGCTCGGCTAAGGCAGGAGCGAGCACTTCCTTCTCAACAGACACTTCCTTGGCTTGCCAAGCGGCGCCCGTGACCTTTTCCGCTATGGCCTTGAGTTGCTTGAGCGTCGGCGCTGCGTCTTGAATAAAGACGTCTCGGTTCTTAGTCTCATCAGGCTTTTTCAGTACGGCCGCGACAGCTTTTCCAATGGTGTCCAGCGTTGTTGTGCTGAAGCGACGCTCACCACCGTCGTAAAGCGTTACGCTTTTCTCCTTCGGTTGGAGGATCAAGCCAACCTGCATTCCCCAGTCTAGGAATGGTCCATTAATGATGTTGGTGTAAGTGATGGCTCCCTTCGCCGCCGCCTCTTCTAGCACTTTTTGCGTAGCAATCTTGTCGGCAAAGACGGCCAGACCAGCGGTCTTCGGGGTCGTTGTGTCAGATCCGAATTCCGAGGGGATGAACCGCTTGACATTTGCCTTTATTGCGGCATCGATGATGCGTTGCTGCTTCAGGAGGCCCTCGAATCCGAGATTAGAAACGACAGCATCTTGGCCTTGAAAAGCAGCCGTAAGAGAATCAATCGAATCGTAGTTGACGTGTTTGACTGCGACGGTCGGTGGAAACTCGTGGTTGGTACCCTCCCTGGTAAGAACAGTAACTTGAAAGCCTGCCTTGAGCAGGTGTTTGAGGATAGCTGGACCAAGGTTGCCAGTAGCACCGATAAGGGCGACGTTGTTCATGTTGATCTATTTGAAAATCGTACAAATAGTATCTAGATGCTGAAATATTTCTATTGATACAGTGATAGACTGTGTGTGAAGCTCGTGATGCGGTACAAGCAGTTGCCTCTCTACATAGCTAAAGCTGCCCTTTTATACGAGAGCTCATCCCATATAGCTCTGGCATCATGATGAAGTCTTTGTAATTTCCTGTTTCATCTCCATGTGGTTCCAGAATGGTGTTTCTCTAATCAGATTGATATTGTAAGCATATATTGTTTTATATTCCATCCCAACCTGTAGCAGAACCCGTAGAACCACATAATTATATCCCACTTACGACGCTGACATCCCACATAGGTCTCCCACATAAATATCCCAGATAGTTATCACACATAGACATCCCACATGGCACGCCGCTGAGTAAGTACTAACCAACAGAGTGTGGGACTGAGCTAAACTGGATGAGGAATCAACTCATCCCACACTCCCGATTGGATATTCCTAAGCATCATTTGCAATCCAAGGTCTCCTTTAGTCCTCAAAAATGGCCAATATGAAGTTAGTACCGGCCCTCTGCTCTGCAGCGATTAGCTCGTATTAGTTGACTTGTAATCAACAGTTGTGCCATTTTTGGTGCCATTGGTTTGGTCTAGCTCAATATTTGCTCACCTACATGGGCCTTTCAAGAGCCCGTACACTATCCCACATTACCGACACGAGCTATGAAGGTATTGGAAGCGAGCCATGAGCCAATCTAACACGACTCCGGTGCAGCTCCTGACTGTGATGGGACCTCCTTCTGGATCCATGGCCCTTACAAAGCGATTTGAATGCGAGGTTCCCGGTTGCGGAAAGGTGTTCCGACGAAAAGAGCATTTGACGAGACACCTGAAGTCACACGATACTCAGTTGCAATATGCATGCCATATCTGTGGCCGACGGTATGCACGAAGGTGAGTAGCACTCTTGGTCGTAGTGGTAATAAGACATGAGGGAATGAATTTCATAGAAGTGGAATTAATATCTAATTTTCTGCAGCGACGTTCTCAAGCGGCATGTGGAATTTCATCCGCAGTACTATAAGCCGAAGCGTGAATTTATAGCGTGTACCCGCTGTCGAGAGAGCAAGACAAAATGTGACGAAGAACACCCATGCAGGCCTTGCAGCCGCAGGGACCTAGAGTGTGTTCGTCTGGGCCGTAGCAAAATTATTGTCAGCAGTAAAGACGTAGCCTCGGAACTACCTCCTGAGGTTTCAGACCCGCCATCCAACCAAGCACAAGTCCTCCAAGTGCCTACGGTCCAGGAACCTGCGAATATGGGGAGACGCCTTGATGTTTACTTTACTAAAATTCATCCAAGTTGGCCTATACTACAGTCTTCTACGATCATGCCCGAGAGTACAGGCCCCTTGGTAACATCGATTATGGCGCTCGTCAGTTGGCTTGAAGGAGCTCAAGACCATTCAACGCTGTTTAATCAAGCCCTGGACGAGATCGAAAAGACAAAATCGGTATAGTCTGCCCCATCAATTCACTCGCTGTAAGTACAAGGTATTAACTTACATGAGGGCCGAAATCCATCCCTACCTGTATTACAGGCAACTGTGCTCTGTCTCCTCTACGCTATATGCTGCCTTGTGAGTAACAATCATTTTCGCTTTAACGGCTGCTGTTTCTGAAGCACGAATAGACTACAGAAGGAATGGTACTCAAAGCCTGGCGGATCCATAATGACCTAGTTTCTGCATGCCGTCTTGCTCGTATACTTATTCCTCAGAGAGGGATATGGTATGCATCGAACGAGGCTTCGACCGAAAAGGAGGAATATAAACAACAATACTATGGGTGAGAAGTATCATTTGATTACAAGAGCCACTTAATACTGACCATTGCCAGGATAGCTTTTGCTGCGCTGCGTCTTGATGCCTACCTTTCAGCAATGACAGATTTTCCGCCCCTGATTCGATACCAAGAGCTTTCCATGTCCCTCTGCCATGCTACTTGGTGGACTAGTGTGAACGGTGAGGAAGAACGACGGCGACTACAGGAAGATGAGACTATGATACGAAAGAAAACATCGTTCGGCTTTCGAGTCCATGACTTATTCGGCACACCACGTCCGAATGTTTTAGCACCGCCCTGGACTAAGATTGATTACCAGTACGTATTTTTGAGCTTCAAATTTTTATTTATTCTCTGTCTTATAAGGGTTCTGGATACTTATAAATACGCCGCTTACCGTGACGATAACTTCTAACTGTCGACTTTGCTAAAGCTTCATTCTTTGCGCTATCCAATCTGGTGCATGGGAGGCATCCCACCAAGCTCTTCGCACGATTCCAGAGGATATACAGTCAAGGACCCATCCCCAAGATCTTCGCACCGACTGGCGGTCGCATCTGAATACTTGGGCGACTAATTTAGAACATGATTGTGAGGTAAGGACTGCATCATCTCCCATTGACCATCATAGCACAGGTATAAATTGAATATATACTAATCGTGTTTAGTGAGTATACCATATCTCCTTGGTCCAGATATTTTTCGCCGTACAAGTGACCAGAATGGTTATATCAGAGAAGCATGTAATTCTGATACTATACAGACTTCGAAAACATTACTTCAAGGGTTCTCGCGGGGATGACATCGACCCTCAAACTTTACTCCTTTGGCACATGACGACGTTGAAAATGCATGCACCGCCTGATCTCTGGGGACTCCAGCAGCGCTATTATGAGTTCGACATTCCTCTCGAGCCGCAACTGCGGCACCCGCTGCGAACCTGGCAAGCCTCAAAGATCGCTCGCACAGCAGTGTGGCATAGCGCGCAGATAGCACGGATTGTATCGGGCGAGTTGTCGTTGGAGAATGCAACCACCCGTATCCGTCTCAATCCTCTCCTTATCCCCGCGCTCCTTATGAGCGCGTTTGTTGTGTGCGGATATGTATACCATGCCAAGACCTGTCCACTCTGCACAGGAGGCGGACCCATAGACCTTGTCAGCCTATTCGAAGCCTCGGATGGTTGCCAGAGACTGGACCGCTGGCTAGAGGAGGGAGCGGGTTTGGCTGACTGGGGGCCTGATGTCTTCATCGGCTTCCCCGTCTGTCAATGTAGTCAACTTCTGCTGTACGATTGGTTCCGCAAGTTTCTCGCTCAGGATACGCAGGCCGATGCTGCACTGGGACTGTTTCTCGACGAGCTCAAGGCTGGGACGTGGTGAAATTCGAATGGACAGACGGAAACTTCGGCGCAACATTCACGTACAGACCCCTTGTTCCCCCTTCTCGCCCGTCAGCTCATTACATGCAAAGAAGACCATATCCGAGCTCCTACCTAGAAAACATCGCCGTGGAAGGACCAAGCTATATTACCAAACCTAAGTAAGTAGTTGGTAGCAACTCGCCATAAGACTACCTAATCTTCTATGCGTACCAGCTCTACTTGTCAGAGTCTGAGGAGCGAAAGCATAGCAGGGAGAGGAAAGGTAGACACATACCATGAATCACGGCAGTTTGGTCGTATAACATCATTGGGCGACGTATACGTGATGTGCCAACACTTCACACGCAAACAAGATCACTATACACGTGCCAACGATATGCATGCACTTTGTCCAGGTACACTGCGACCTTCGCCAAGCAGGGGCTCTCAAGACCAGGCACGAGGGTAGAAACGGAGGAAGACGCAATAATTAGTAAAGGACGTTGGCACGTAGATGGAATTCACAGCGAATTACCGGTATGGGAGAGAATATATATATATATATATATATATGATTTATGAAGAATACGCGCATATCAACTAGGAAGACACAGCGCATACATTACCAAGGAGAACATGAATATACAAAGAGGGATAATAGAAACAGTTAGCTAACCTAGGGAGATGCAAATTTCAACTAGATTATTAGCCTCTAGGGAAACTCTAACAGAAGACATCATTCCAAGTTGATAGCCCCTATCGAGTGTTCAGGCAAGAAATAATATGGACAGGCAGGTAAGTGAAGGTTGAACTCGAAAGTGACCACGTGCATACCTACATACATGAACAGGCACCCCTATCAACCTCAGCCAATCGTGGTAGGCTCGTAGGATCTGATTGAGCCGGCAACATCCAAGACAAACTATCTCAGCGAGGATTGAATAGGTATTTACCAATTCGTACTACAAGGCAGACAGAGAATCGTGGGCGATACGAAGCGGCTTTCATTGTCATAATATGGTATCAAAAATATAATCGAACAGACACAACGCTAATGCAATCAAAGACGAATGAGCTCAAAAGGAGCACTTTAAAGAAAAACCTCCTACAGCTCTCCAGCTTATGTACAATCAATCAACCGAGCGAAATCCATGCACTATATGCAAGACGCCTGTCTCATAGCAATGAAGGGACATTTATAGTCCGTAATTTGACAAAATCAAAGGGTAATCGCTGCATTTAACACCTTGCTCTCTTTCTATTTTATCGAGAAAGCATTTAAGCTCCATTGGGATGCCGTATTTGGTTATACTAAGGTGACACCAATCGCGAACGAAGTGGCGACAATGGCTGGAATAGCAAACAACACTGCAGAGACCGAGTTGAGAGCAGCCAATCGAGGGCTGGCATTGTCACTAGTGTCAGGGCTGCTGCCACTACCGGTCTCAGTCGAGCTGGGAGTGTTAATCTCTCCGTCGGCTAGAGGCTTGACAGCGAGTTTCGGCAATTTGTTGCCATCCACGTCATTGACTGTTTGACTGACAGCCCAGTCGCTAATGTCAATGATCTTTCCGTTGAGCTTCTTGTCAATGCCGTTATCGATCAATTTCTGGACACCGGGTGGCGGAACGGGCAAGGTGAAGTTGTTGTTGAATCCATCTTCCTTGATCAAGCTCTCTCTGCATGTAGGGGGTGTGATGGACTTGCCAGTGGCCTTGACGTTCTGAACAGAATCAAAGTTGAGCTTAGAGTATTGGTTCTGCAGGGTGCGGAAGTCAGAAAGTAAATCGACGCTGCCATCACTGTTGACCTGGGCAAGTCCGTAGTTGTTTTCTTCCTGTGCATATTCGTAGACAACGCCACCAGAGAAGACTTCAGTCATGTTGGAGCCGTATATAGCGGCGATCTCAGTGAAGATACGAGGCGACGGTGTATTGCAGCCGAACTCGGAGAAGAAGACAGGAACGGAACTCGTCTTAAAGAGCTCAATAAGCTGATCGTAGGTTGAGTCGTGGAAGTTGCTTTCACCGCACCAAGAGTAACTGTTGAGAGCGAACATATCGGCGCGGGACATGTCACCAGCTTCGCCCTCGATAGAGCATTGGAAGTAATTCCAGCTGTCCTCCAAAACGTCGCGAACGTCGGCAGCGGAGTACCCAACAGGGATTTCACGATCAGCGTGATTCTTGATGTAGTTCTTCAAGTCACGAGTAATAGCACGGATATAAGGGGGCGCGTGAGCGCCAGTCTTGACGGCATCAATAACTTCATTTCCAGAGAAGAAACCAAGCAGATTAGGATACGCCTTGAAATTCTCCACAATGGCAAATGTTCGGTTAACATAGGCCTCGTAGTATGAGGTCCAAGGCTCTAAGCTGTTGATAGATTCGCCGACCAGAGGAGAGTTGACATCAATAATCATGTACATGCCAGCCTGCCGAGAAAGAAACAATCAGCTTTGATGACCAGAGAACTATGCTAGATGCACCTCGGACCAAGACAAAACTTACAGCGTTGAAAATGCTTGCACATTCGTCATGGTTGATGTTGGGACTCAGGTTGTACACTCGGATTGTGTTGATACCCATCATCTGCATCAGTGCGGCGTCGCGACGGCAGACGTCACCGTCAGATAGGGGATCTTTGCCATCTTTGGGATCGTAACCAGCGCTGCCACCGATTTGATATGCGACACCGACAACCTGGAAGGCGTCGCCCGTCTTCGGGTTGACAAACTGTGACCCATGGACTTCGAGAGGTGTGACAGCGGCCACAGAGGTGGCGGCGCCCAGGGCGGCGAGGGCGGCTCGGACGAGCATTATAACGAGACTTGGCGGGTTTAACCACGCGTTGGTCTAGAAAATGGGAGAAAAATAACGTTTACTAAATTCCTAGTGGAAGAGGATCAAAAGAGAGCGACTAGAAATGCCGACTGGCAAAAAGAAAGAATCTGAGTCAAAGAGTGTGAGTGAACCAACGAGGGACGATTGAGTTAATGAGAAATAAACCCAAGACAAATCATCGAAACACAGGAGAAGAGATGTCGCAGGGGGTTGGAGGCATTGCTGGCCCTTAAACACTTGGGCGAGAGACTGGGTCTACAAGGGGGGAGGACAAAGGCGGTTGACGATGGCTTGGCACAGGCTCGAAGATTCAGTGGAAGGCGCTTTCTAGCGCTGGTAGCAGAACTGGTAAGTACAGAGCAGAACACGGGGCAGGGACGGACATGGGCGGTTCTGCCTCTGGGCCAATCAATGTGTGCGGCGGACCTGCCAAACCGGGAACAAAATGCACCGTGTAATTTGACTAGGAAATGAGCAAATGGCCGGCATGCACTAAGGGAGAAGAAGGGGGGGAGAAGGGGGGCCCTTCTCGTGAGTCGTGGGTAGGTGATTTTTCTTGTCCACTAGCATTGCCTTCATCACGAACTGTAGTCGTCATTGTACATGCACATATCTATCTACCTATATTCTACAGTGAGCAGAAGTGAGGTACGGGAACCCTATCGAGGATCAAGGCAGAACCAAGGAGCCATCTGCCTGCTTGTTTGGTTGGCGAGGGGTTGGGAACTTGTTCTTGACATTTTAGCTTGAGATGCTTCCCTCCAGTGTAGCCGCTATCCGGGCTATTCATGGAGAAGTACATAGTAAACTTGAAGTTACCTCAGCCGTTGAACACGATATTTGAAGAAAACCTAGCGACGCAGAAACGAGGTGGCAATGATCACGATAGGATACCGTATAAGATGATTAGCGCAGTTTTGCTTACTGCGTATTTATTTGCCTATCTTCAACAAGTCGGCTTCTGTGTAGAATATTGTACCTACATTAGGGATAGGTTCTCTACCAGGAATTCGTATAACGTCATCAGGTGACTAACTGGCTTGTACGAGAGAAATAGCGCAATTCATTACGAGTTAGCTTTTTTAAGACAAGTCTAATTACCCTGATACCCGACAATACGTCGATGACCATAAGTCGGACGAGTATAGCTACGACAAGTCCAAGATCACCAAGCAAGGGGGATTAGTCCTGGAATAATTCCCATCTGCAAACAAAGAGAAACCACTGGCCAGGTTTGCAACAAGTGCTGAAACGAGATGCCCTTCTCAAACACAGAGTCACATGGTAAAGTCCCGTAGAAAGAGGGTTGTCCCCTGAAAATCGCTGGATCTAAAAGATTTTAATGCCGGACGTTTCTTTGCCAAGCATCTACCAACTCGAGACTAGCAGCAAACTAGGGCCTTGTCGATAAGGTAAGACTCTCTCCTCTTCGGTCTGTCTGAATGCTCTGGTTCCGTGGTGAGATTTACATGTACCGGTAGATTCGAAAGAAAACCGTCTCAACGGTCACGACTCACCAGCCTCAGACAGGCCTCGCTGTCAAATGCGGCTTGACCAATCATGCATGCATGCATATCCATACCCGCCTACTTAGACTCCGTACATACATTTACATACAGAGTAGGTAGGAGGTAGTATACAGTATGCACAGCGGGTAGTGGCATTGTGGCTAGTGGTTTGAGTCAACCCAAGGCGCCATCCCACATGGCAAACACTCACCTCGGATTGAGCCGTCCCTCCCTCGAAGCCTAAAAAAAATACTGTGGAATTATTTCGATGGTTCGGCCACGATTATTCGCTGTCCCGCACCCAACAAACAAACCCGATATAGATATATAACCTATGCACTCTCTGGGCCGCCATATCGCCAACACCAGACCATTCAGTCAAATCTCGGCATATTGTAGCGTCCGCCGTCGATTCGCGACCAAATCCAACATGGCACCCAGTACGTGCGCACCTGTCTTATTGTCATCCAGCCCCTCCATGCAAGTAGCGTAGTCAGTCACATAACGTCGCGAGCCGTAGCAATGTGCGCCCAACCGAAACAGTCTTACCTAGCTCCTTACACTATCTGTCTGGATCTTATAAGCTAGGAGACGAATAAACAATGACCAAAACACAGCTAACACCTTTCCGTTTCGCGTCTCTAGCACCTCCAGCCGATCGCCGCCCGCTCGTCATCTCCGGGCCCTCGGGCGTCGGCAAAGGCACGTTGATACAGCGCCTATTCAAGACGCACCCCGAGACATTTACTCTCTCGGTATCGCACACGACACGGGCGCCCCGGCCCGGCGAGGCGCACGGCGTCGACTACTTCTACGTGACGATGGCCGAGTTCGAAGAGCTGATCGCAGTCGACGGCTTCGTCGAGCACGCCCAGTTCAACAGCAACCGCTACGGGACGAGTAAGGCGACGATCGAGGAGCAGACGACCAAAGGCAAGGTCGTTGTGCTTGATATCGAGATGGAGGTGGGTATCCCATTCTAGTAGCCAGGACTTACCGTCTTTATTCAATTTCCTCTCATCTCCCGCGGCGCTATCCTCAGATGATTGAAATATTCAAAGGGAGGAGAACGAGAGAATCCCTCACAAGATCTCTCCACCCAGCACGATATGTCACAGGCCCATAGACCTCGCACAATCATCATTATTTCCCAAGAAAGACGGGACAGCCAGGCTGACAGTTTTCCAAACAGGGCGTGAAACAGATAAGACAGAGCAGCATAGACGCGCGCTTCGTCTTCATAAAGCCGCCGAGCTTCGAGGCCCTAGAGACGCGGCTTCGGGGCAGGGGCACCGAAGATGAGAACTCGATAACCAAGCGTTTGAATCAGGCCAAGAAAGAGCTCGAGTATGCTGACACACCCGGCGTTCACGACCTCATCATCGTAAATGACGACCTCGACGTTGCGTACAAACAGCTCGAGGACTACGTCTATAAGCCTCTATAAGCCTTCGGCATAGACGGCCGAGTGCACAAGCTGGCCTCGTAATAATAAGCATGAATTGTGAACAAGGACATGCAGGAAGCCCAGTTGGGTAGAGAAGCCTGGGGCATGGCGAAACGAGACGAAGATATCTAGATATAGATCACTAAAAGTTGTGGGGGCGCAGCGTTACAAGCAGATGATGAACCGTTGAATTAGATTATACCCTGTAGTAGAAAACTTATCTACGATAATCACCATGTGTACATATCGTGGACTCGATGCTAACATGAGGATCATAATTTTCGTATTTTTCTCCATTAGTTACCGAAATTGACTCTAATGTAGAGCACGGTAGAAGCTCCGTTCTTGGATTAGTCTTTTAGAAGATGAAAAGAGCTCGGGGGGAATACTAAAAGGAAATAAGAGAAGGCCGCGTCATCAGAAGGTATACCGACACAAATACTGCTTGCTCGACCGCCAATTCGCATACACATAACAAAGTTCAGGTACTCTGCCAGGCCAACACCTCGGCCGTGGTATCATATAGAGCTCCGCTCTTTAATCCCAAGTGCCCTGGCGCACATTACCAGCGATATGAATTCGTTATACTTGGTTCAAGCCAGACTTTTCCATTTCCGCGGGAGAGAACCATGAATTAGCCCGCGTTCCTAGATATATGTTCCGTGCGATTGTTCAGGAAGCAAACTAATCGCCGTCTTTCAGATCGCAAACTCGGTTTTTGCATATAAAGAGGCCGAGATCTCGAAGTCAAAATTGGCTAATCAAGCTTAGTAGCCGTTCATAGTCATACGTTGAGAGCTCCTGCTCATTTCTCGGTCAGCAGCAGGGCTGATGGGTCTGCTTCCGTGCCCCTGAGCACTGCTTTCCTTTAGCGCTAACAGTTGCTTAGCACGGAAAGTCTCGTAGTGGATCTGAGACGTAGTTTCGATGAGATCCTGGAGATGTGTCCGAAGTAGGAAGTTACGGAGATAGACGAATTCACAATGAGTCTCATCTTCGACGTTGATCACGCCCCATCGGTTTTGGCGTCCACGGACTTGCTGGCCGTTAACAATAATGGACTTCTCCGAGCCGACAACAGCGAAAGGTACAAGACTCTATAATAAGTGTTAGTAAACGTTATGATAACAATTCAGGGTTCCCTCGAGACGTACGTTGATCTGGTTGTTGATCGCGCGCTCCTCATCGTCAAGTTCGTCGTTATTGTACGGGTACATCTTAAGATTGTGGAAGGCAAATTCCTCCTTGATGCGTTCCTTGAAGGCCTGTCTCTCCTCGAGGGTCAAGGAATCGGCCTTGGCAATGACGGGGACGACATTGACAACGTCTGACAACTTCTTCAAGACGACAATATCGATAGGCTTGAGAGAGTGTCCCGAAGGCTGGATGAAGAAAAGGCAGCAGTGGATACGGGTGTCTTGAATGTAACGTTCTCGCTGTGCTGTGAGCTCCTTTCGCAGATACGCGGAGTGCTGATCCTTGATATACTTGACGATAGGGTCCCAGCAGCGGTCGTTGTTGACCAGGTCGCCGTAGCCTGGTGTATCGACGATGTTCAGTCGTAGACGGACACCATTCTCCTCGATGATGTGTGACACGGGGTGGATCTCGGTAGTAGTCCGAATCTGCTCATCGGGAAGCATACGACCCTTAGAGTCGATGAGGTGGGAGGCGAAGATGGTGTTGATCAGAGTCGACTTGCCCAAGCCAGTTTGACCTACGTCAGGTATCAACGTTAGCTCCGTGTGCATGCATGCAATGCAGCATGAGATCAAAGCCATACATAGAAGCAGGCTATCGGGGGGCTGTGACAACAGTGAGACGATGGTGGAAAATAAGACATACCGACGCAGATGACATTAAACTGGAAGCCTCTCTTCAACAGCTTTTTCTCGATCTGGGAGGTGATGCTATCAAAACCAACATGGCTGTTGGGATAAACAGTAGGCGTAGCCATTGCTTCGGGGGGAGCTTAAGGCGGACTGGATAAAGATGGGAGGGTATCAGTGTTGGTTCCTATTCCAAAAAGGAGCCGGTGCGGCGATTGAGGAACGAACAGGCAAGCGAGGGTACGGGGATGAACAATGAGCGTGTTGTTTGGTTTGCGGGCTACCGACGACGTTGGCGATGAAGGAGAGGGTTGAAGGTTGTGGTTGTGCTTGGATATTTTGCCCGTCCAGGAGAATGTTCGTGTTTGCAAGCCCCTGCAACAGATGGTGCACCAAACGGGTGACTTGTTCCTGCCGCTGCCACTGCCAAAAGAATACCAGTGTAATTTCCGCCTGGAGTGCAGTAGCTACTTTGCGGTAAGTACAAGACCAGTGCCTAGGCAAGTACCCAGATGCGCTGTCCAGGTACATTACCAACATCCTTGGAAGGTACCTACACGTACCGGTACTCTAGTAGGTAAACCGTAAAGTAGACCTGGTAGACCGCAGACCCTTTGGGGGACACTTTCGGGGCCCAGTCGGGTTAGAAAAGGGGAATGCACTAAGCCGACGCGTGTTGATTGGCTGTAGAGCTCTGGTGTACACTACCGTAGCGCATCTACGCATTAAACGGGGCGAGAATCAGGGACCGAAGCCTCTCATTTGCTGGCTGCATATCGATACCCAAGGTATATGTACATCTTCAGCACAACATCTACAGCGAGGCTGAAAGTACTTCTACCGTAACCCGGAACTGGAAGCACCTGCTCCAGCAGCCAGTCTTGAAGGCCCGAGCTTTTTACGATTTTTGAACTTCCTGTCAGGACCCAGTGAAATCCATCCACCGGCATCACCAGTTGAAGAAGCAGCCTTGCACGGTTGGCGAGAAGACAAGCTTCCTTGTCAGTGGTCTTGTGTGTCATTGGCCTGTCTGTTCCATACAACAATCGCGGCATCACTGAGCTCTTTGGTTCTCCCCTAGCAGCTTGTTTGAATAAGGCGCATTCACTTGCTGCCCTTTTGTGGACCTCGTGCTATCACGACTATTTGCGCCTAAGCCTCGGATACGCTCAAGATGGCAGCTATACAGCAGTTTCGAATGGCGTCGGCTCTGTCTGCTCTCTTCCCGAGGGCTTCATCGCCGCTATTCGGTTCCTCCTTTGGATCAGCGATCCTAGCGTCTCAACAATTGCGACAGTCTCCGTTTCCCTCAATACCCGCCCTCGCGATCGCGATTCCTGCCGCTATATCCAACATCCCATCACTACTTGGTGACATATGGGAAGGCATACTTAGAGCCGTCCCCAAGAAGAAGACATCGCATATGAAAAAGAGGCATAGGCAAATGGCTGGCAAGGGCTTGAAGGATGTTACAAATCTCAACAAGTGTCCCGCGTGTGGAGGCATTAAGAAGATGCATACATTATGCCTATCGTGCACAAACCGTAAGTCGAGACAGTATCTGTGCGTAGTTTCCTCGTGATACTGACGTTATATACAGGCATATCAGGTGTGCTCGGCCAGACAGTCAAGAAGGAATGAGAGTACATGGATTTGGCTTTTTTTGCAGTGTGTATATGCATACCTCTAATGGCGTTGGGTCTGGATATACGATTGAGCTTTTCACAATTATTACACGTGCTGTAAAATACTGTAACGAAGAGAATGTACCATGGCCATGAATATCAAAGCATTTGCATTGAATCCATGGCCATGGCCTAAGTGTCCAGAAGTGCTGGAATCTGGGAGTGACGTCGTTGATGCAATCAACTTGATGAGATGGGCCTCCGAAGTCAGATGCCTACCTTATCATTCACGAGCCCAAGTAAGCAAATAAGGCATCGTTAGGTAGTCCCTAAGTCTCTCGACTTATCCCAAAATGCACTAAAAATAAATTAAAATCAATCAATTCACCGATGTAACCAGTGTCCCCAGCTTTCTGTGTGAGACGGAGGGAGAGAGACAACCTGGAAGTTTCACAACTGTAACCCGAGGTAGTGGTTGTGCTGGCAGTGACGTTGAAAGCCGCAACCCCACCAAAGCTCTCACACTCACCCTCCCACTTCAGCATCTCGGTGTCTCCACAACCATCCTCCATGAATACACAGAGGGATCGGTAACCATGGTATGATTCCCTCGGCCTTTTTACAGGCAGGCTTCCTCTGCCCGTATCTTTTGCTTTCGCCGCTGACAGCCGCCATCGTAGTCGAAACAATACCTTACCACACACACTGTGGATAATGGTGAGTCCTAAGATTTGCCTACTTCTTTCTTGCTTGCGCTGCATTCTGCACCCTATCAAGCAAGCATCCCTCTAACAAGTTTGGATGCTGCGTACTGTCAATTGTCCAGTTTATCGTCTTTTCTTTTTTTCTCTTTTTTTGCTGTAAGATAGGCTGCTAGGTTTTGAGAAACTAACATTCAGAAGCCCACATAACCGACATCTTTTCGCTCGCCGCAACTCCCACTGCCATCCTCTCCGCAAGCGGCTCATCGACAATATACGTACACGCAACGAACCAGGACTCCTTTTCACTCATCCAATCCCTCTCCGGTGCGCACAAGCTTGGCTGCCATCACCTCGCAGTCTCACGTAACGGCAAGATCGCGGCATCTGTCGGCTTTGCTGGTGACGTCAAGATATGGAAGGTTTCGGAGTCGGGATCTGGCGAATGGGAGTCCTTTGGCGATATCGACGCAGCCAAGGCCTCGGAAAGGGGTAAAGGCGGCGCTGGGGAGCTCTGGGGAATTGCGCTGAGTGAAGATGGCCAGTACCTGGCTTCGACGACCTACGACGGACGCATCAATGTATGGGACCTTCTCGGTGACCGCGGAGCGACGCTCCGCGAGTACGAGACAGGCAGTGCAGGCTCGGGAAGCTTTGGGTTGTGTGTTGATCTAAGTAGGGATGGAAAGTACACGGCTAGTGGTCATCAGAGCGGCGCAGTCTATGTGTTTAACAATGATACGGGGCGCCTACAATATTCTCTACCTGGTACGTCAGAATTGTCTTGTGGAAAGCTGAAGATATACATCGCCAGGCTTCACGAAGCAAGCTTACTATTACTCAGGACTTGTCAAGCCTGTCCGCGCTGTCGCGTTCTCTCCCGCTGGCACGCGATTAGCTGCCGCTGGAGATTCAGGCATTATCGCTATCTACGATACAAAGCATGGCGAGCATGTAGGAAATTTGACCGGGCATACCGCATGGATCACTTCCCTTGACTGGAATGACACGGGCGAGTATCTCCTCAGTGGCTCTTTCGACGGCAAAGCAAAGGTGTGGTCAATTGAGAGATCTGCGTGTGTGGCGACCCACAGCGAAACAGACAAGGCGCTCTGGGCAGTACGGTGGCTGCCTAAAACAGTTCGTAATGAGATGTTTTGTACTGCGGGTGCCAATCGAAGCTTAACGTTTTACCGAGAAGCCACTGGTGCTTGAGCGGCTAGCAACGAAATGCGACGAGAAAAATGACAATGATGGTGCTAAGTTAGCCTTTCAGAAACTGCGTGGTGCATCATGGCGTTAACGAGAAAGGACACGGGAAAATGGTTTTACGGGTAGATTAGGGTTGAGATTACTGATCGTAAACCAGCAGGCTCTAGAGGTTTGCTATAACGTCACAGCACGTCGAATGCTTGTGATCGATGATAAAGAAACAAAAACAAGAAATAAACACAAACTAGTTACAATTATCTCCCTCTCGTCTTTCAAAGTCGTCGCTACAACAGTTAAGGCAATTGTTTTTTTCTTCCATTTGTGCCTCTCTAGTAAACATCAAGGTAGGTGACGAGAATCATCAGATGTGGACACGCAACTCATCTTGAATTCAGGTAAAAATGGCTAATAGCATATAAGTTCCAATAGATCTTGTAGACTCAGACGAAATGAAGATATGGGGTCGTACTAACATAATCACCGTAATGAAATACATGAAGTATCTCAGATCTAATTATTTAAGTGTAAGGATAAATTCTACGTTAAGCTTGTGTCTTTGCAATAATTTCTCCCCTAAGATTTGTTTTTCACTCGCTCACATCACTTGATTGACAATATTTATATTGATAATTAACGAAGTCCAAAACTACTCCATCTCTATGTCATTGATATCTCGGTCACCGACCTTAAGCATGAAACTAATTTCCGATATACAGCACAGACCAGAGGGTACAATACGGTATGTATGCTAGTGAGGTAGACCTACCGGCATAGCTAGGATTCCTCTCATGTGTAATGCCAATAAGTCAATAAATACAAAGGATACATATGGGTAGGCTACACAATGACCAAGGTTTATAGTCTTTGAAGCCATGAGACGAGACCGCGTAGCAGTAGATATCCCATACGAGTTGTAACTTTTGTTAATGTTTTGGGCGGTTTCTTGCTTTCTTACCTTATTTTTGTCCTTCCCCTACTAAAAATTCCAGAGACGAATGAATCAACAAGCAAGCCAGCGCGCCCTTTACTCTCCTGGCACACCGCTACCTACTACGCACGGTACGGTGATAGCAGTATTTGGCACCATAGCTTAGATTTTCGATCGCATGCAATGCATAGTGCTTACTGACAAGATCACTCTGGGCGAATCGCGTCAACTTGCCCTGAAACTTGCCGCATGCTGCATCATGGTAAGTTATGCGTAGCGTAAGATGATCACCGAGCCGCATACGCCCTTCAACAAGAATGATACGCTTATTCCGCTGTCATCAATGCTAGTGGGAACCGGTGTGCCGTTTTGACGCTGAGTAATACCGATACGATGGAGACAGGCTGCGGGTCTGGGGTTGGTCATCATGAAGCTATGGGATGTTACTCAGCTGATTCTAATAAACGAGAGTTAGTTGACTTCAGTTACACCAAATAAGTTATGTCTCATTTGATAGAGAGGCTCATATAAATACAAAGCATATAAATTTCCAAGGCTTAATATGGTTGTATTAATCGCCATTATATCTATTAAACTCACTATATCTCCAACTCGATAAGTTTAATAGATGAGTTTGTCACACCTTGGACGTTTTAATTCCTGCTCTAAGACCCTGGTTTACGGTAAATTGAAAGATATGTAGCTAACTACAAAAGTTCCATTTTTCTGACAAAATGCGGAGAGGAGGCAAGTTGAAACGACGAATACCTAGTTATTCACCTAGTCGGACCGAAATCATCAGACAAGCGAATATGCAAGCCAAAGCCGAAACAGACATTCTACCAGCAATTTACAGCCAACCTTCTCTGAAGCATCGCAATTGAGTCTCTCTGATTTGTTCCACTCTCGGCTAGTGACCCGACAGCGTAATATGATCTGATTTACAGAACAGTGTTCCTGGCTAGATGGCTTACTTCGTACAGAGGGACGGAGGATCTTTGACGAAGCTGACGAAACCGAACTACAATTTTGCAGCTGTTGTATATGCAACCACCTACATACATTCTGCATTTGCTATTCGGGACCGACCACCGTTCGTTGCTCACACCTCTGGCCTACATGAATCCCAGCGTAAACGAGGCATAGGCAGACAGGTACATGAGCCCTCCGTACCCACAGTAGCACACTAAAGGGTCTGCAGGTGCTGGCTGTACTCGGAAGGTGGGCTGGCATAATATGCATCAGATTTCATTTGAGTGGAAAACGGCTCGTGTTAGCCACCTACCCAACCAGGGCGGCGATAATCAGTCGCACGATATGACGGCCTTCTCGCCGTGTGAATTCATGATACCTAGGTAGTCGTTACAGGACGAAGAGAAGTGGCAGATAGATTGGGTTTGGTTGATTCTTCATCTACCGAAAACGTGTCGGCAAGACGTCGGGACTACTAGAGAGCAGGGTGTATATATAAAGAGAAAAAGCCTGTTTCTTGCTAGCTGTGGGTAGAGTATCGTGTACACCCAACATGCCCGTTCTGGCTCGGTTATGTATACGGACTTATTACTGCAGTCGAGTCACCAACGTCCAATCTGCGCCCCGGGGTCGCTGTCAACGGGGAATATCTGGGTGGATGGGACTCTCGTTATGTGCCCCTATTGGCTCCCTTAGATGTTTTTTGAAAGGTCGCAGAATGCCACTTGTTCAACATTTTACTCTGAAATTCCTTTTTTGCTTTTTACATGGGTATGATACGACGTAGATCTACGAGTATTTTAACAAAGTAGCCTATTCCGTCATTGAAGAACAGCCCCCTTAGTAAAGAGATAATGCTCCAGAAACATCATTTCCTTCCACTCGTGGCAAGGGGATACGATCGAGCTACTGTACAGCGGCGATGACCTCTCTCGTCGGATCATCTGGCCCACCTCTCGCCTAGTGTACACTAAAGGTCGTACTCAAGGGGGAGAGGGGCCACCTATAAGGACGTTCTCTGCCCGCTCTTGAGAAAGGTCACACGGCAGCAAACGGTTTCGGGGGTCACGGCTCAGCCCGGCATACTCGGGGAGTGGAAGGAAAGGAACACAGATGAGTGAGAGACAGAAAAAGATGAGATAAAGAGGTAACAGTTGCGATTGCCTGCATTGAACTGCATGCATGTGTGAGCCAAGTGCGGAGAAACAGGCATAATCTTTAGCTCATACCCCCATTCCGACGCCACGGACACTACCACACTCGACGGGGCACTACCCTACCTGGAAGCTCTCGGCTCGCCTCCAGACCTGGGTTGCAACCCTACTCTCGAGCACCGGCGCGATTACGCTGTTGGGTCTCGTACTGTATGCCCGCGACGCAAACGATGTGACCTTTCCTCTGTGTCGCTGTTCTTCCCTCGCTCTCTGTCTCTCTCTTTCTCTCTGTGTACTTCCCTCACCCCCACGATGTCGGCCTTCCGGGCCACCCGCGTTCCGCGTTGCTAAGTGTCAAAAAGGCTAGGGACTTTCGTGGCGGCGGGTCTCCCGCATTTAGTCTATCTATCTAGCAGGCTGAGGCTCTAGAATCGGCCTTCTTTTACTCCTTCGGTCATTGCAACCCTCGACATGTAAATAACTGACGCGAGCGCGTCGGCTTTGCTCAAAGTGAGCTTAATTTCTGTGCCGACAGCGCGCTGTGTGGAACAGCATATGTAATCGCCGGTCTGAATGGATCGAGATCAAGCGAGTATATGCAGAAGCGCCAACTCCTGCCTCTTACTTGCTCGGCTCACTGATATTGCTGCGTCATCGGCCGCACTCTCGGGTATCTGATTCTTGGGTCGAATCTGCAGAAGCGGTTTGTTTGCTGCTAGATCACTCCTACCTAGACTGTTGGGTCTGTGTATCGTATGTTTGTCGTCCTCCGGCCCGTTTTTCCTTGGACCCTGGTTGCCTGTCGAGATAGTAGCCTAGGTGGGTAGTCCTAGCTTTAAGTTGTGAGAGGCGGGGTATGAACGGTTTCACAACTTTACATCCGCGGCATTCTTAATGCTAAATGCCTCGTTGGTGTGGTGGCACGCGGTCGCGCGCCCCAGGCAGAACTGTGGCACCTGGATGATGTCCGTCCCTAGTCGTCCCCCACTATCTTCGGACTGTGGAACAGGTTGGTGATAAATCCTCGAACGGTTGCATCTTGGGATATCTGCAGCATAAGTCTGAATGCTCAAGGCGCATGGTTGTTTCGGGGGATTGTGGGATAAATAATGTAGAGTGCAATGCTGAGTGTGGCCTCGCTCAGCTCTCTACCCTCTTCTCTTGAGGACTTGGCGATCTATGCTCGATTAGTATTTGGCTGAGCTATATTGTTGCAACCCTGGTATAAACGATTATAGAAATTGACCATCGAGCTTTGCGTAAGAGCAGAAGTGGTAAAATTACCTGAGATGTTTGTTCTTTCGATATTGGGGGTTACACCCCTGAGCACAATGAAGCGGTGATCGGCTCGTAACGTCATCAATGCCTTAACCCAAGACACACAATAGCTTTCAGAGGAGAGTAAACACCATGCTGCAACTTTTCACAAATCAGACATAGAGACGCCGAGCCGTGTTGAACAAACCTAGGAGAATGATAGAAAAGGTAGTGTGGCCACATATACCCAAGCCACAGGGATTTGTTCAAACTAATTAGTGAGAATTACTGATGGGCCACCGTTCCCCAAGAATAATAGATTTGGCGCATAGTACGAGTTCTTGTGGTGATTTTACGCCGCTCCTAATTGCTCCAATGCTGCTGAGGTGCGGACATCCAGGGATTATAGGCATGGTTTGGGAAGTCATTGTGTCCAAGAGGCGACTGTTGGTCACTCATCGAGCCACGTAACGCAGGATCTACCATGTCCTGCTCGGTACCTTGATCATGATAGTACGAGCCCCAGTCTTGTTGTAAGCCTGTTGTATCTGACATGCTGGAAAACCCCGTGTATTGATCATAGGTTGAATATTGGTGGCCTATCCAACTTATCAGTCGAGCCCTCCTCGCGGGTAGACGAATAAGAAGGAAATAAGGAATTATGTTCATAACGCATCATTTTCAATGATAGCTGTGGTTCTGGGTTGTATAGCTTACCTTGGTGATAGTAATCTTGGCGTGGAGAAAGTTGATGATAGGAGCTACTGCCATGACTGACCATTCCTAGATCATGATTGGAGTCTAGATACTGAGATGAGGGCACACCGCGATCTATTGCAAAATCTGATCTAGACGAAGAAGCAGGATCACTAGGAGTGGCCGGTTCAGAAATCGGCTGTTGGCTCTCATCAGAGACAGGCGCATCAGGCGATTTCGATGCCCCATCATTTGTCTCGTGCGAAATGCGCATGTGGCGTGTCAAGAGATCGCGGCGGGAGAATGCTGATCCGCAGTGACAGATGTATGGCTTCTCCTTAGTATCTAGAGATCTGTATTAGCTGGATGCCGCATTCCCTCTCAATTTGCACTGCTAATATGGTGGAGCTGAGGAGGATGCGGAAGAGACAAATCAGAAGTTGGGGTAAAACGGACGCGTGCGGACGTGGCGTTCGAGATGCTCCGACCGTTTGAAACTTCGCCCGCAGTGTGGGCACAGCCGTTGTTGAACGTTGGCTGATGATCCATCTCGTCGACGACGACGCGTTTGCGACTGGTCCATTTCTTGCTTCTCGGCCATGTATTCACACGAGCAGAAATTGTATATATCTGGGTGAAGAAGATGTGTCTGCTTCCGGTTGGAGAGGAGAACAGGAGAGGCAGAATCTCACAACACCATCAACACTTGGAAGCAACCACACACAAAGGGCCAAGAGACTGTGGGGGAGGTCAAGGGACAGGATAGGGATCGGGATGGGAGGGAGGGTCTTTTGGTCAGAAGCATGGAAGCATGGGAGAGACAAGGTAGAGAGAGCTAGAGCTATCTAAACTAAACCTGGCTAAACAGACTGGAGTACAGGGGGGGCTCTTGATTTTGTAGGGCCGTTTGGCTTTCTCCACCTCCCTCGACTGCTCACGAGTGACAATTCCGGTGCGGATATAACCTCACATGGCAGGGGCTTGCTGTTCGCTTTTGAGGGGTTCTCCCGTTGTGGGGTATGTAGGCCCCTTCTACCGACATCTCCCGTCGCCTCCGGTCCCTGAAGCCAATGATAGACGGTCACAACATCACCGACGGGTGGTTCCATCGCCGTTATATCTTTTCGACGACGAATGACTGGCTAGGATGCGCTCGGCCGACGCGGTGATCGCCTTCGCTTAGGCTGAGCATGGACCTGTGGCCTCAAGCTTCTGAATCGGGGTTATACGAGCCGAGAGCAATATCATGATCCTGGCGGCGGCAGACATCACTTGCATCTGCCCACAACGGTGATGTGCCTTCGATCTGACTATGAAAAAGATAAGGCGAGCCGTCCTTGCGTTCAGCCGGTCGCTTGTACAACCTTGCCGACTTCATCTCGTTGTTTTTTCCCGTTGATCAGGCACAACTAAGTATGGTTGTAACTTTGCTCTTATCCTCCTGTTGTGCGCGAGAGATAGAAAGCCCGATAGCTGCTTGGTGACGCGATTCTCATCTCGGCTATACGGAGAGAAAACGGCACTGTCCGTCACCAAGAAAGGAAGTAGGTTCTGCACGTTTAGTCATCCCGAGAAACTCGAAAACACACATACACCCAAAAGAAAGGGCAAAGCTTCCGAAGCCGGCAAGTGAAAGTAGCCAGTCGCACCACAATCAAGTATACGCAAATAGTATGTCGTACATCGGGCATTACGTGGCCCTTTAGCCTGAGATCTAAACGAATGTTACATCCTGAAACTTGTGGTAACATAACCCTGGCAGCAGCCTCATTCATCTCATGAGCAATCACCACAATGCTCAAAATCTTGACCCGAAGGCCCATTCATTATATGAACTCGGCTAGGGTCCTCTAAGGATCCTATCGGCGGTATTTCAAGACAGTGGCTCTGAGTGTCGTCCTATTTACCTCCCTTCTCTCAAGTATGCTTGACTGGCAATGCTGCGGCCATATTACGCAGAGACCTTCCTATTTCATCAGCACGATTTAAGACATCGCATACGTCATTTCCGTAAAAATCCAAGCTGTTATCCAACATGGATGAAGCAAGGCACTTCACAATGAGTTCCTCAGCACGTGGATAGGGCGAACCAGATGTTATGATGCTAGTAATGGAAAATCTCTCCGCCGCTCTTCTGACGCTCCCCCCACCACTCTAGTTAAATACGCCAGCGCGGGATACCAAAGACAAGTCAGGAATGGACGAATTTCGAAAATTCATAGATTGTAAGTTCCATTTCAGTTCATCAATCCGAAGTAGCGGATTAGTGTGACTGTACCCATAAGCGAGAGGTGCAACTCATAACACGCAGCTACGGTTGGTAATCCGCAAGATATTATCCGGTACAGGTAATCCGAAATTAACAGAAGGTCCTGGGACATAGTGGCCTTTATTCGGCACATTCGACACCGCATATCTCGAGAAAATTATCGATACCACCATTGTCGGTGGCCCAGCACAGGGAATAAGGGCTCCATCGCCCCCTAAAAACGACGTATAAGTCTTCGAAGAAGGGACCCATTCAACGAATTATTTCAAGCAGCTCAAGCTCTTCGTTCAGTGGGATGTCTAAAACCATCTTTGCCAAGGTGTACCGTAGGTAGCACCCGGCCCCGACTCCTCGCGAAATGACCACTCCTTACATACGGAATTGACCGATGGAGTTGGTTGTGGAGGGAATGTGAGACACAGCTTACTTAATGGAGAATAGTAGCACGCAAGACGCCATCAGAAAGTGTTATAGGGATCAATATTCCTATGCACTTCCCGGGTTGTCTTGATAAAACAGCATTTACACTGCCAAGATGGTGCCCATGGTTGAGCACGACTTTCGATATGTTCAATTGGGTTTATTAATCCATGTACACCTCAAGCGCAGGCAGTGATAGCTGAGCTAGAAGCACAGCCCATATGTGCTTTCGAATTGCTGATTAGCAAGAGGCTGCGCTCTGCTATTATCACGAGAACAGTGCCCAAGTGATGCCCGCCAACGACCCCGCTCCTTTGCAGGGGAGTCTGAGGACATATACGGGTACATACCATAAGGACCCATGGTCTTTTTCGGTTTCTTGACTTTGCCTAGTTTCGCTTATGCGAATATGGAGCAGTGGCGTGACGTGTACGGCTTCTCTCGAGTCGTTGAACTTGGTATTGGCGGTCAATAGAGATCATTTCAGGGCTTTGGTATCTCTATTCGAGATTGCTACCTTTCGCATCTGATGCGTATTGCTAATAGGCAAGCTATTTACCTTATGTGTTGTCTCAGAGATCATGACAAACTCAGCTAAGATGGGTAAGAGGCTCAACGATGCGAGCCGCGTATGCTACGTGTAAGCACCTGCCACTTTAGTGGCTGGAATTCTACCATTATGGGAAGGTCTTCCAAGTCCACAATATGGTGATGATAAAAAATTCGGTCACAGACTAGGATCCTCTGAGCCTATGCCTTTTTCCAAAGCGATTGAACCATATTCCTCGATGTTGCGTATAGAAATGAAGTTGTTGAGAGGGAGTCAATGCAACGTCATCGATAGGCTCCAATTAATCGAAGACTTTCACCAAATGCAATAGCTTTGCAATATCTTATAAACTAAATAATTAAACTCGAACTCGACGCCCCAGACTCGAGTCCTTCCAAAGAATGATCGTGATAAGATTTAGTAGGTGTGAGAGATCACCCGAACAGTACCGGAACACTCCCAAGCTCGGGTGAAATCAAATTGATTGATGAGCTCACGTCATCGAAAGTTTGGAGTTTGGTGTACAATCTATCACTAATGTCAACTTCGTACGTATAACCACACAATCCAATGCATACCCCGTGGTATGATGCACTGACTCAGCCAAACAAGAGTGCAGGGTTTGATCATGAATCCACAATAAGTCCATCGGATTCAGGAGGTCCTCGATATACTGTTTATCATAGTCAGTCACAATACTTTCAAGCTTCGACGAAGAATGACGTACCTTTTCGAGCGTAGATGCCATACCATATAGCACTCAAGACCATGAAGCCTACGAAAACTACTATCGCATAATTCATACTAGCAGCAGTGACCGGAAGCACGGTCGGTAATGAGAAGAGCACTAATTCGAAGACGATCCACGTCACTGCGACGATATTAACAGCAAATCCTACAACACTTGGCATCCTCCAGTGAGCCACCTGAACTTCTTTCCGTCGGTATGTCACAGAGATAGCAATAGGGATGCCATAGGAAACAGCAAGCGATATGACGCCTACAGATACGAAGGCCAGGAACGCGGAGGTAGAGCCAAGATTGATCAAGCCCAGGAGGAGCTGGACGACTGTAGTCAGCCCGAGCGCCCAGATCGGCGTCCCATGTGTCTCATCAATCTTAGCCCATAGGGAAGCCAGAGGGATCGCATTATCTCGCGCGAATGCCCACGTACAACGTGACGCGGCTACAGTAATCGAGACAGAGCAAAAGAAAGTAATAATGAAAATGAGTACAGTCAATGCTAGGCCGCCCTCAGGCGAGCCAGTCACTTGGCCGAAGATGTACGGTAACGCCTGGCCGACGGGTGCCATGAGAATGTCCTCTAGGTCCGGCAGCGTGGCACATATGGGGATAATCTATCAAGACGTCGGCCTCAATTTAGACAATTTCAGAGCGGCGAAACTTACAAAGAAAAGGCCTGCAATTCCGCCAACAGGTATGCACAACGACAGTGCGTTTGGTAGTTTGACAGTCGGCTTGTCACATTCCTCAGCCATGGAAGAAATCATACCGATAGCAGAGAAACTGAGGTGGGATTAGCAAATTCAGCGACGATTGCCTATCGGCCAGGGGGTTCTGCCTCAGCCTTACGTGTATGCGGCGGGAAGGATGCCGATAAAGAAGGAGAAGTTACCCCAGCCTGATAAGGTCGTGTCATAATGGCCCTATAAGAGTACAAATAAGTTTAGCCCTTGACGATCTGCTGCATGGAGGTGGCGTACTAGCGTATGACTAGGTGAATGTCGGCCTGTCTCTGCTTTGACTGAGAGGGTAATTAGTGTAACAAGGATGCTAATGGCCGTAAAGACGGCACAGATGGTATCGGCCAGAGGTAGGAGCTTGTTTCCAAAGGCAACGACGAAGAAGGTCAAAAAGCATAACGCATAGAAGATCAAGAGGAGCTGCCAAGGCTCGACGGCGAAATCCGGTTGGAACAAGTTGACGGTGGCGGCGACGAGAGATGCAAAGCCGAAGTTCACCGAAAGCGTAATCGTCCAATTGCCGATGAGCCAGCACCATCCAGTGATAAAGGAGAGTACGGTACGATATTGGGGGCTGGCAAGTTGGAACGACCAATAGTAGGGGCCAGCGGATGTTGGATATCTCGAAGCAAGCTCGCTCAGGGACAGGGCAATGCATTCGTCAAGTATGATCACCACTATCCATCCCAGAAACATAGGAAGTTGTCCTAGGTTCCATTGAGTCCGCATATCGCATCTTATATGATGTTGTCACAACGTACCTCCGCCGTATACCGCTGATATGAGCGGACTACCAAATCCATAAGGTATCTGGAGACAGTTTCAGGCCTCGAAATAAGGTATACGATACGATGCATCACACTTACGGCGGCAATAGCAAGAGATTGGAATAGAAGCGTAAACATCGATCTATTCCGTCGTAGCTCTGGCTTATACCCCAGTGCGTTGAGGACTTGGAGATCGTGAACATCTCCAAGCTGCGTATCGCTGGGCCTTAGCCCTTTCTCAGCCAATACTTTCTCGTCGATATCGACCATGTTTGATTCAAATAGCAGGACGTCAAAATACAGATTTGATAATCACTAGTTATCTGAAAAGCTGACGAGCACATTTTATACTCTGCCGTGTCGATCAAGTGCTGACCATTCCCTATCACATAGGGAGTGAGCCACGAAACTTCCCCTCCTCTTATCTCCAGCTCTACTGGTCAATTATCTTTGAAGGCGCAAGCCTCCCCGGTCGATCATTATCGCTCCCAATCTACAGCGGTATTCACCTATGCTAGATAGAGCTCAATCGCCGAGGCAAACCAAAGCAGACCCAACCACAGAAGCCCCGATGCGCCATCAATCTCGGAGCAGCGTATCTGGGAAACATATCAATAGTAGGCTAGCGATGCTGCAACTAGCAAGCCATGCGCACGCCATCTTATCTCTCCCTCAAATGGGACTAAGCCTTCTGCGGCGTCCGTCAGATTGGTTAATCAGTTGTATTGGTCGTTACCTTGTAACACGTTTTTGGTGGATACTAGGGACAGCGTAAGGTAGATGCGCTGAAGAAACAAACCCGTTTTCTACAGCAAAAGTTTGCCCCATCACTTCACATGTCGTTGGGCTAACAGCTGGTTCCCGTAACCTAGCGAATGTGGGGAGCTTGTTTTTTTCTCTACCGGATTTGAAAGCCGGAGGTATTGTTACGGTATATGACCGGTGATTTGCCATCCCTCTAGTCGTACAGTATTACCAATGTAACGGGGGTTGGCTTGATGTGGCTCTTCTTATGGTACATGCAATTTGCGTCTTACATAACTCCAACTTCAATAACACCGCGAATTAAAGCCCTAAATGAGACTTAGTACCTTATGCCCAGGCTTGTATGCCATAGGAGCGCTGAAATGCAATTGAACCACAGCATGAGTTCTTGGTAAATGATCAAAGTTCTCACGACATCGCAAGGGTAGTGTAGGTTCAAAATAGAATATTATTTCAAGTTGTTGTTCCAGAGACACAAAACAGGATATAAGTCGTATTTCCAACATCGGGCTATAGCAAGTAGAGTCAGCAGTTGGTTTCCAAGGTTATAACACGCATACAAGCTATACAAGCTGTACTAGCTGAACATGCAGTTCGCCTTGCACTTCGGCCGTACGAAGGGCCATTGCAGGCTGTTCATGATCATTCAAAGACATGCAGGCAATATTGGAAAGTGAGGTTATACAGACTTCGCTTCTTGAAATAGACCCTTGAGACCCAGGTGGTCTGGGCTGGTAGACTAGTTGTATATGGAGTCGAGTCAAGCCACCAACAGCCGAGAAGGAGTTGGTTGGTGAAGGACTCGTGCAGCCCTAGTTGATCATTGTAATCTGAATAGAATCAAGTTCCAAGCCCAGTTATCTGCCCTTGTTATGAAGGTAAACCAGCTATACCAAGTCTCCTTGTCCAATCCTTCATAACAAGTCTTATTATATACCTAAACTTTTCGTAACCGCCCAACCATGTTGTAGGAAGTCGTCATACTGTGAACACAAAACATCTAGATCTAACTACATTTATAGAATCACCATAAAGGATGGCCAGTCGGAAATCAAGGTTCCGTACACTTGCCAGTTATTGGATATAGATCATTGTATTGATCGTTTGAAAGCTTCCATCCGACTACTTGTACAGATGCAACAGTTACAGCATAGATGACAGCGACCCAAGAAGTTTCTGATTAAGGCCCAGCGCATTTTCGCATTACACTGTTAATGATCTTTCTAGCGCAGTGATGTCCGCAACTGTACCACCTGCCATAACCAATCTATATAAAAAATCACGGTTTAAGTGGTCTGTAAAACTTTCCGCATCTACTTCAGGGCTAGCTAAGGTACCAGACGATTAAGTCCTGAGTGAAAATTCAAGCTTACCCTCTCTTGCTTGTTCTGATAAGAAATACACTCGTTGTACGATACTGATAAGATTTCAATGAGAATAATGTCACAAGATAGCTTTGTAGGTCACGGTGTCATGTGTTTAATTTCCAAACGAGTAGCCCTTCATGCTGTTTAGTTATCAGGATACCCAATTCTCCCTAAGTAACCCTCACTGCCTAGTTATTTGTACAATATGGATAATAATTTACTACTGACATATCCTTGTAGTCATCGACACCCTTGGAAGTTGTTTTAGCAAATTTAGCATGAGACAATGATCAACAGCAGGAACGATTATTGTAGCTCATGTTGTTATTATGTGAGTGCCGTCGTCATAACACGAGAACTTAGATTGCCTATGTTCACGTAAATGGCCCATCAAGAGGAGCCATCTATACTTCCTTCCACACCCTGCCGGTCGAAGATCTAGTCATATAAAGTAAAGCTTCAATATAAATGGCATAAAAATACTGGTTAAAATAAAGACAATAATTTGTATAGCGCTAAATGATTTGAGCATTACATCCCAATAGCAGAGGCCAATGTCTGCCGAGCCTTTATTAAATTGGGTGCATCCTTCTCAAAGCTGATCAGTCACCTATGTGGACGTTTTGATGCGGGTCATTTCGACGGTTATATATTGGTTATTATTACCATTGGTCCCGTGTCGGTGAGCCTCCTATCACCGCTTCGGCCGCAAGTGCCGTGCGGAGGAGCAAGGCTCCAAAGTACGGGCCATATATTGAGCCGCCAAGGCAAATGTGCCTTTATATATACCTGCAATGCATTCCCATTTAGCTGTTTATCGGACTTTTGCGTCCACCTGCAACTTTGTATTGAGCAGGAACTCGCTTCAGCATGATGACCATTGGGAGCACTCTCCTGCTGCTGCCGCTCCTCACTGGAGCTTGCGCAGCAGCCATATCACCTGCGAATGGATGGGCATCGAAGATTGAGGTGTAAGTCTCAGTTGATATGCTCTATTTCGATCTCCTGCAGACACTGACTTATGATGACAATCGTTTAGTTTCCGTAACCCTGTCTACCCTCTCGATGTCGTCGACAAGCTGGAAGAGGCTACTATGCCCAAGATTGACGAATGGATGGCCAAGAAGATTACCGCGGGCAAAAATAACAAGTGCACACTCGAAACCGCGGCAGTACGGAGAGAATGGTTCGCCTTACGTTGTCCCCTTCAAGGAATTCTTTGCTCTGACATGAACCATATAAAGGAGTGATATGAGTGAGACAATGAGGCAGGAATATGTCGCTGCCATCAATTGCTTGCTGAAAAAGCCACCCAAGTCAGACAAATCAAGGTTCCCGGGGGCTATGAGCCGATATGAAGATTTCGTGGCCTACCACATGACCCACGCGATGCAACTGCACGATAATATGCACCTCTTCGGTGCTCACAAGTACTACGTCTGGCTGTTCGAGAAAGCGCTTCGCGAAGAGTGTGGATACACCGGCTATCAGCCTGTATGAACTCTCCAAGTCAATAGATCATCTTCGAGCATCACAGTTAACAGTATCACAGTATATGAATTACGACCGCTATGCGCAAGATCCAGGGAATTCCCCCTTACTAAACGGAAATGCTTCCAGCATTGGAGGTAATGGAGTGCGGGATCCAGCATATAAGGGCGTCGCTCAACCAGGACGAACGCCCAATATCATTGCATCTGGTGGCGGTGGAGGATGCGTCAAGGAAGGACCTTTCTCAGAGTTGGTTGCCCACTCACCCACCCGCTCTCGGGACTATAACACCTCTATTGATCACCCCAGTATCTCTAGAGAGGGCATTGCTAATTAGTCAACAGCATGGTCGTTAATCTTGGCCCAACTGCGATGGCAACGGGAGCCAAGATCCCCAAGAACCCGCGATCCGATGGCACCGGCGCCAACCCCCGTTGCTTGCGTCGGGATGTGGTGCGTAACTAGCTTCCTCACTAATCCCTCAACCTCTTCTTTCATACAACCTGGCGCAATCTGCTTACATGAGTTCGACGGCTAACGAATACCGGTGCACGTAGAACCGTAATGCGGCAATGGGCGCGACTGCCGACCGTGCCTACAGATTGCTGACCAAACACAACGATATGGATAGCTTCTACAATGAACTACTAGGGACGCCACCGCCAAAGAATGATCCCTACCCCTGGGGAGTAAGCACTTCAACATTACATAAGAGTCCGGCGAAGGGACCTTGAAGCTGACTATAACTTATCAGATTCACACCGCGGGCCACTACATTGCCGCAGTCGACCCAGGTGGTGATGCAATGACTTCTCCCGGCGACCCTCTTTTCTATTTCCATCATACATCATTGGATCGACTCTGGTGGAGTGAGTAGTCTCTCTAGATTCCGGCTGAGACGGCAGTTACTAACGCGAAGTCTTGTAGTCTGGCAAATGCAGGACCCTGAGAACCGCCTCTACTCCATCCCCTTTGTGAACATGAACATGACGATGCCTATGAAACGCGCGGTCGACCCTCACAACGTGACAGTTGACATGGAATGGCTTGGCCCCCCAATCAAGCTTCTTGAGACCCATGATCAACTCGGAGGAAACGGTGGCCTTTTCTGTTATGTTTATGTTTAGTTTCCTTTAGTTAACGTAGCTGTTACGGATTTGGGTTTACTGCGCTCTCTTATTTAGTTAGTTATCATAACGCTTGCTGATATGTCCGAACAATGTACGCAAAGTTCTTATGACCTTAAATAGACCTTGGTCCTTGCCTCCGTATCATCTACTAGTTGATTACCAATGTTATCCGAGGCGGCACGAGAGTGTTGTCCATACCTGCCTGAAAAGGAAATTCAATTAGCTATAACCCTTGACGGCACTCACTACGTCTTTGTTATTTTGACAAATGAGCAACTAGGATCCTGGCCTGATCAAGCTGTGCTTGTCCAGACACAGGAAGGCATGCGTTTTCTCGCTCGATATTGAACTAAGACCATAACTGGGTAACCAGCGAGCTGCGTACTTAAAGGGGGTGGAGCTTCGCGGAGGCCGCGTTGCCATATTCGCTGTTGGTTACGTGACATGCTTATAAATGCGCCAAGCTGAAGATGGCCACTGTCACAGCTATTTAAAATGCTGCTGTCTCTCAAAATGCTGTGACGTACTATTTCTTCAATCAGTAGTAGCTCTCTCCAATGAGACAGTATTCGTTAGAATGGAAGAAGTAGACAATGCCTTTCGCCAAGCCGTTGCAGATGGCCGGATACACGGAGGCGTCTTGCTCGCCAGGGATCTCACAGGTGAGAGTTTCTAATCGTCCCTACAGGCGAAACTATCAGTTAACTCACACCATCGACGTAGGTAAAATAGATATCTCGCGAAGCTATGGCGTACGTAGTCTGCGCGAAGCAGATCCCGAAAAGCGGCCTCCAATGACAGCTGATACGCCAATGCGCGTCATGTCATGCTCCAAGCTCTTAACGTCTATCATGGTCCTTCAGTGTGTAGAACAGGGTCTTGTAAATCTCGACGAGGGTCTCGAGAGACTCCTTCCAGAGATAGCTGGGTTGAAAGTTCTCACGGGGTTCGACGAGACAGGCAATCCTATCGAGCGAGAGCCTAAGTCCCCTGTTCTTCTGAAGTACGTAAGTCTTAAGGACTTTGGATGTACTTTCTGCCAACTAAATGCTATCATAGGCACTTGCTGTCACATAGTTCCGGTCTTTCCTACGCACTTAGCTCTCCTCTCCTTCTGAAATACCGTGAGTGGCAAGGGCTGGCACCTGAACCGGTGTATGACACACTCGACCAAAACTACAAATACCCATTGCTCTTTGATCCCGGCACGAGCTGGGCGTACGGTCCTAGTATAGACTGGTGCTGTCGACTGATCGCGAGAGCCAGTGGAATTTCGGCCGAGGAGTTTCTTCAGAAGCACATTGTCGAGTCCCTCGGGATCGGCGCCGACAACATGACCTTCGAACTACAAAAGCATCCTAACATGCAAGCCCGCCGCGCAGATATGACCTATCGAGGCGAAGGCATGCTGCCCGCCGTACCCCAAGGTACTAACAGCACTGGGGCTCTGAGGTACGAAGATGATGCACGATGGTACAAGGACATCGAACCGCACGGTGGACAGGGGATCTACACCACGCCGGAGCACTATATGAAGGTATTATGGAGCATCCTCTCTAACGACGGCAAACTGTTGAAGCCGGAGACCCGAGAGCTGCTGTTCAAACCAGCCCTCACTCCGGAGGCGGAGAAGGGAATGGACGACTTCTGCGCACAGCCGGAGAATCTTGCGCCGTGCACGCCGGCGCCGATTGCTATCAGGCACTCCCACAGCCTCGGGGGTATGATCAGTCTAGAGGATTGCGACGGGGACCGCTGGCGTCGGAAGGGCAATCTGGCGTGGAGCGGGCTGACCAATAACTACTGGGTAAGCTTATTTCTGTTGACCCTCTAATGATCTGCTGCTCGATGATTCTTCTAAAATGCAAAGACTAATCATTTGCTGTCATGGCAGACTATTGACGAAAAAGTTGGGATTTGTTCCATCTCAGCTTTTCACTTACTGCCCTGGGCTGATCCCGTCTGTGTTGAACTTACCACCAAGTTTGAGAAGGCAGCTTTTGGTATGGTAAAGCCTTGATATTAAAATTCCTTAGAAAATATTGGCTCCTTAAAAGCGAGTTCGGTGTTGTTTAAGTTCTAAGGTCAAGTGCATTGCACAAGAGGGAATCATGAATCCCGCGGCAAATGGGACCAACTCTCTTAGGCTAGATTCGAGGTTGAAAATGGGAAAATAGGATCTAACATAGCCACATAGGATTGATTGTATTACCTCGGTTGTGACAATGTTCACTAGTTTCCAACTAGTGTAGACTGTTAAGAGCCGAAGTTTCAGCGATAAGGCATACTTGAGATGAAGTACGAGGTATTGATACAATTGGTTCTAATATCTTTTTTTATTCGCAGGCAGATTTCTATAAACCATTTCCGCCTGGCATAGATTGAGCCTGATAGAGTTGGCCGTCTATCTGTATATCTACTTTCAACGTACATTGCCATGATTAGTAGTCGCCCAAGCATTGGCCACCCGTATTCATCCACTCATAAAAGCCTCGCCCTCCCAAGAACTATATGTAACAAATTAAAACACAACGCTTAACCCTGGAACTCCGGAACTGTGTTTTGCTCCCACCGACCGGGAATGAGTGCCAAAGGTACGATACCCGACACGTGCATATCAGGACCAAAGACGTGAGCGTTGAGGCCCAGTTCCTGGGTGGCAGCCTTCATGTTCTTCAGGCCCTCTTGCCAGTTAGGGCCGGCACGTCGTACCCAGATCTGGACATTGTGTTCGTTCAGTTGCTTGGCATACTCACGGAGGGCACGAATGACACCCTTGAAAGTAGAGGCGACGTTGGTGAAGTTGGCAATACCACCTCCGATGAAGAGTACTTTGCCTTTGGGAGACATGGGGGCACGGAGCATGAGGTCTAATACAGTCCGAGCATAGTAGTAAGTCTGTGACTCAGTGGGAGCACCAGAGTACTCGCCGTAGTTGGCCAGGTCATCGGCAAAGCCAGCCGAAGCAATGGCATCGGCATACACAACTGATGCACCACCACCAGCGACCAAAGTCCAGATGCGTCCGTTGCCGTTGAGGACGGTCAGCTTTAATGAAGCACCCGTCTTTGCATCCATCTCGGCGATGTAGGCTTCCTCCTTGGAAAGTTCACGGCCGAAAGGAGCAGGGAACTCCATTGGAGGACCAGCATCAACGCTAACCTTGTCACCAGCCGATGACGCGGCAGTGATGCCCAAGTTGGCGGGCGACCGAGCGATTGCCCATTTGGCACCGCATTCGAAGTCGGCAGTCTGGTCTAGTTTGGCAGCCAAGTCTAGGAAGTGAACATCCGCTGATGTACCCTCTGCATTAGGGATGACAACCAGGGGGTTAATCTCGAGGTAAGTAAATTGGCAGTCGACGTAGACTACCAGTGGTCGAATTAGCTTTTGGTCGAAGAGCGCATCACTTGAGACTAGAATATATCTACTCACCAGCATACAAACGAGTGATGAAGTCGACTAGAACATTGTGAACACCCTTGGGGACCTTTCCGAGCAACGTCTTTGCGATCTCATCGTTTGAAGGGTATTCAGACAGGTCAACGGGGATAAGAAGCTTCTCGGCTTTGGCATCAACATCGCCAACATCGACACCACCCTCATGGGTGAAGAGGATCCAGTCGCCCTATAAGTGTTGCAATTAGTACTTTAATTCTCAACAGGATGCAAAGCTTCATGAAGTCGAAGCCACGTGATGTGAGGCTAATCGGTATAATGGATGTATAAGTCTCCTTTGGGTATCTCGGGAGGTGATAGATAATCAAGTGGATGCCACCTTAGTTGCAAGTGGCTTAGCCTCCGTTCGCCCGTCCGCTGGACTCGGACCCAGCATTCCTTGGGACCAACACAAGCAGCACATAACATGTTCTATAATTCTTTTCACACCACTCTCATTATCCCTCGTTTTATCCGTTTGTGATCTTTTCACGGGTCTTCATGGACGTGATTCCATTCATCGCTTCGATTCATGTCCTGAGGGGGGCATCTCGCCAGCCATGCACTTGCTGACTCAAACGGCAGTTGCATCTTGATCGCCGAGAAATTCAAACGCATTAAATCTGGAGTAACTTACATCTCGAACGGAGTTGATGTTGATATAATATTCGGTACCGTCTGGGTGAGGTACGAATGGCTCAACGAGAAACTGTCGAAGGACACCCTCTGTGTGCTCAACCTTTTGCGTCTTGCCGGCCCTCTCAGCAACCCAGGCCTTCGCCTCCGGCCAGGTCTTGTTCAGAGTCAAAAGGCCAGACTTGCCTCGCCGCTTGATGAGTTGGTCAGGCTTAGCGACGAACTTGGCACCACTCTGAAGAAGCCAAGGATATGTGACCTCAGCCTGGTTGAGCACTGCGTTGACATCAGCGTCCTCGGGGAAGTAGAGAGACGCAAGTCTTGGAGGAGGGTTGTGCGTTGTCGACTTGGGGAGCGGGCTCGGCTTGATCACTGGCGCCCGAGTGAGGTGATAGTTGATGATGGCCTTGCCGTCGGCCTCGGAAATCGACTTGGCGGACATTGTGACCGAACAATGGAATATCTAGGAGAAAGATGTACGTATGCAAATTCTATCTCTTCCAATGGTCTTTTATACGTGGCGAGATCTGAAGAAAGACGGACAAGTGTCAGCTGCAAGTCGGAATGTGTAGTTCACACGAAGGAGACAGCTCCTGGGTATCGACAAGAGCGTTGATCGCTTGCCAAAGCCGCGACAGTGATTCTGTTTAGGCAATTGATTGATTAATGACCAGATTGACTGCACTGACCTATTCGCAATTGTTTTCTCAAGTGGGAAAGTTGAGATAGTGAAGTCACGGATGCGAACGGGAACTGTCCAAGTGGAAAAGAAAAAAGGTTAAGCAGTCAAGCAAGCAAGGCGGTGGGATGGGACAGACGACCGGTCGGTGGTGGTGCAAGTGGCGGCGATTAAACAGCACCAGCAGCAGCAGACACGACGGGACAAGCCAGCAAACCCAGCAAATCCAGCAAGCGAGCCAGGATGGAGATCCGAAGCTACCAGAAAAGTTTAGCTTGGGCGAGCACAGAAAGCCTCGCACTGCTATTTCAGGCGCCAGTGAGAGCACTTAGTGGTCAGATTGACCTTTCTACCACGCTGAGGCTGGGTGGAATTGGGTACCTGGACGACCCCTCCAAGACCCCTACAGCTCTGCGCCTATGTACTTCGCAGGTACTTGCGGCACTACACCGATACTTACGATGCCTGCCCCTCGGGGCTCAACCTTTGGCTCCAGCGGTTCCTGGGCAGCACTGAGCAGCAATGTGGAAGCAGCAACGAGCACCGGCGCTTTGCTGGCGCTGCAGGAGGGGCGGGGCGGGTTTGGTGGGGTGTTGGCCAGGGGGCCCGATGCGCTAGATATTGCGCTGCGGGTAATAATTGGGTTGGTGAGGGTTGGAGCTTGCAGAAGGCGAGCTGGTCGAGTGCTTGGGGATGCGCTAGACCACGTCCGGGTTCCGGCAGCGACGCTATCTGCTATCGCACACACCACCAGGAAAACACCAGGACACAACCATTGGGGCAGATGGGCGTTCGTCAGTCAGCAGAGGTACCGGTACTTCCCCAACATCCTCTCCTCGAGCCCCGTCACCGACACGCTGAATATGGCTCTGTTTCTACGAAGCAGGTCCCTAGTTTCTGGCTCGGCGGCCAGGCTATCTACAGTAGCGCTGCCCATCGGCCCCCCGGCCAGAATCCAGCCAGAACCCGGCCTTCTGTCCTGCTGTCCTGGCGAGTCACGCACACCGCTCGACGCCCTGCACTACGAAGTACCTAGGTACTTATTTACCTACCAGAACCTATCTAGGTACCCTACCTAGGTACCGTCTTACTGCTGGCCATCTCGACCACCCCACTCGGCCATTTCTATTTTCTACTAGGTGTTCGGTGGAACTCGTCGCATCGTCGGCCGTCGACCAGCAACATATTTGACATTCGGATTGTTTTCCCTCTCGGCCTATTCCATTTCTAGCTATGGCGTTTCATCTGGGTCGTTGAGACTTTCCATGCTCCTTCGATCATCTGGAATCCCCGTTCACTAGAGATGCTAGCCAGGCCACGGCTGTTATCGGGTCTTACAGTTTGTGCCGTTCTGCTTACTCCGATGATCCTTTGTTCGGTGGTGTCCAGGCTGAATTTACCTGCGCCGTGATACTGTAATTCATCGGGCTGAGTGGCGCGTGATCAATTACCAGGAAACTGATATGGTCTCACCCGTCCTTATCATAGATTGTCCTCCACCACCTCATACGAAGGAGTCCAGTCAGCCGGGTGGCAGTCGAGTTGATGGGCCCTATAGGTATCGGGCTTGCCCTACGGGGACCGCCCGGCTTATTGCAGTTTTCCCATGCACACTATCTACATGATAGCTGTTACGAATATTGGCGAGGGCATTCGCGTGTCAATTCAGATACGAGCACAGACCAAGGCTGTCTGATGCAAATGGGAAGAATGGGTTCGAGTGAACATTCGTAATACGGAGTCGCTACATGAAATAATTTGGGTTCACTCGTATCGAGCTACACACTTCTTTTCTATTGACATGTATTAACATCTACATACATATACGTATGTAGAGATAGTACTTAGTCGTATGCCGCTAACAAGATCTAAACAATAGCTGTCTGAGGAAGCAAGATCCGAGTACGAGCTGGCCGTGCTTAGTGAGAGGTTGACATTGAAAGTGCTAGTAACGGCACCATACAAATCAGGTCGATCTCACTCTGCTTACGTGTTTTGGCGGGGAATCCTTTGGTGAGCAATCCAGGTATATCAGTACTAGCCCGAACAGGCTGCCTACCACAGTAGGTACCCCCAGAAGGTACACACCTGGTGGATTGTACCTAGGTACTATAGTACAAGTCCGGCCTGGGTACTATTACCTAGAAACACCTTTGTCCGCTGGAAGCCTCCCTACACCACATTGCCTATTTTGACCGTGGTGTAGACGGGAGAGAGGTGATATTCTGTATATTACCTACACTCCTTCTACCTCTTGTCCAGCAATAGGAGGGGTCCGACGTGGTGGGGCCGTCGGGGTCCGTGCTTTGAGGAAAGCGTTCTCGGAAGTCGGGGCAGGAGGTACTCAACAGGTACCCCGACGCGCAGATGAAAGCCGATGGATTCATCTAAATCAGCACCGGTCCTATTCTGCACCAAAGAAACAAGGACCTGAGGAGCGGATCAGCTTCCGACCTCGTCTTCGAGTTGGTGCAGTCTGGTGCAGCTTGCAAAAATATTACTATACCAGCTGGTGTGCTGGTCGCATTGGCGGGGCTTGAAGTGGGGACAGCTCAACAGGCCCACAACAGGAATTTTACCCCAACTATTCCGATCTCAAAGGGTTGAGGTTACATAGATCTTGTCTAAACGGCCGTGCTATATTTGTGTTACCTCAATCATACAAATAGACACGGTCAAATACTAGGCCCGACGGGACGAGGCGACGGTGTTTCAATAAGGGCAAATAATAAGACCGACCTCCAGACACTGGGCCCTGTGGGAGCAACATATATAGTATTCTGAGCTGCTGAGGGGTAGTTTTTCCGATCAAGGTTGGCGCTGACAGGACATTTGCGTTTAATTACCTGTTTAGGCAAGGTGGGCTGTCTATTTCAAGATTGCTGGCGGCACGTATCGGTACTTGCCAGGGATTGTACCCTACGGTGTCACTATCCAGGGCAGGCATCCGCTGCACTCTAGCGTCGACACCGCTAACGGGAAGTACCTCAGAGGTAGCGACGCAGCACTCCAGCTTCCCAGCAAAAAGGTTAACGGGTTTGGGTCCCTGGCACGACAAGAAAAGAGCCCCGGCCATCACCAAAGCTCTCCGCCTCTTTTGTGGTTATCCAAACTCTTCGTCGCCCACTCTGTTCCATCTCAATTCCTCGACTTTCTTCCAGACCACTTCGTCCTGTCTGCTTTCACGACGCATTTTCCTCGACACACCCCCTTTCGTTGGAATCAGTCTCCAACATAATTGCGGCAACAGAGCCGACAGAGGAACATCCAAAAGAACTTGATCACGGTATGTTCAATTCCAATTGCAATTGGCATTTCCTGCCCTCCGAACGACAACCAGTACACTCTCGCCATTTGACTGGCTCAATCAAGCATCACATTCTCGACTGAATAAAGTCGAGCTACTTCACCCAATTGAGATCCTTGCGTTGAAAATGGCTACATCCGCCGAGCTCTTGAGCCCATGAGGACCCGAGGTTCTGACCGCCTTGTATCTGAAGCACAGCCTATGTCATTGCTGTCTTAGGAATTGAGACTGACTTTGGAGTTTGTTTAGCACATTGTTCTTCACGGTTTTAAGGAAGAAGCTCATTCAAGATGGCCGGTGAAACTCCCAGCGGCGCCGGCGCCTCGCTATCAGCGAATGACAAAATTACCCGTTTCTCTGCCCCTAGTCGGCCCTTGAGCCCTCTTCCCGCACACGCCCTGTTCACCAACAAGACAAGATGCTTCGTATACGGTCTCCAGAACCGTGCTGTTCAGGGTATGCTGGACTTTGACTTCATCTGCAAGCGTTCAACACCCTCCGTCGCTGGCATCATTTACACCTTCGGTGGCCAGTTTGTCAGCAAGATGTACTGGGGAACTAGCGAGACCCTGTTGCCCGTTTACCAGGAGACGGCAAAGGCCATTGCTAAGCACCCTGATGTTGATGTTGTTGTCAACTTTGCTTCTTCACGAAGTGTCTATAGCTCCACAATGGAGCTGATGCAATTCCCACAAATCAAGACCATTGCTATTATCGCCGAAGGTGTCCCTGAGCGTGTAAGTTGCTTTCTCAAGTATTTCGCATCGGGTGGTTCTAATATTGAGATTTATAGCGTGCGCGAGAAATCGCCCATGTCGCGCGCAAGAAGGGCGTTACTATTATCGGCCCCGCCACCGTTGGTGGTATCAAACCCGGTAGCTTCAAGATTGGTAACACTGGTGGCATGATGGACAACATTGTTGCCTCCAAGCTCTATCGCAAGGGATCTGTCGCCTACGTCTCCAAGTCTGGAGGTATGTCCAACGAGCTGAACAACATCATCTCCAACAACACGGACGGTGTCTACGAGGGTGTTGCCATTGGTGGTGACCGATACCCGGGCACCACCTTTATTGACCACATGCTGCGATTCCAACAAGATCCCGAGTGCAAGGTCCTTGTCCTGCTTGGTGAAGTTGGTGGTGTTGAGGAGTACAAGGTTATTGATGCCGTCAAACAGGGTGTCATCACTAAGCCCATTGTTGCATGGGCTATTGGTACTTGCGCTAGCATGTTCAAGACTGAAGTCCAGTTTGGTCACGCCGGTTCTTTCGCCAACTCTCAACTTGAGACAGCTGCTATGAAGAACAAGATGATGAAGGAGGCTGGTATCCACGTTCCCGACACCTTCGAGGAAATGCCCTCAGTCCTGAAGGGCGTCTATGACAAGCTTGTCCAGGAGAAGACTATTGTCCCCGCTCCTGAACCAGTTGTCCCCAAGATTCCCATGGACTACTCATGGGCTCAGGAGCTTGGTCTCATCCGAAAGCCTGCTGCCTTTATCTCGACCATTTCCGACGACCGTGGCCAAGAATTGTTGTATGCTGGTATGCCCATCTCTGATGTGTTCAAGGAGAACATTGGTATCGGTGGTGTCATGTCGCTCTTGTGGTTCAGGCGGCGTCTCCCTGACTACGCCACGAAGTTTTTGGAGATGGTTCTCATGCTTACTGCCGATCACGGTCCTGCCGTCTCTGGTGCCATGAACACCATCATCACAACTCGTGCCGGAAAGGATTTGATCAGCTCATTGGTAGCTGGTTTGCTTACCATTGGTTCCCGATTCGGTGGTGCTCTTGACGGTGCTGCCGAGGAATTCACTAAGGCCGCTGACAACGGCTTGAGCCCGCGTGACTTCGTCGACACCATGCGCAAGCAGAACAAGCTCATTCCCGGTATCGGTCACCGTATCAAGTCGCGGAATAACCCCGACTTGCGTGTAGAGTTAGTCAAGGAATACGTCCTGGCTAACTTCCCTAGCCACAAACTGCTGGACTACGCACTAGCGGTTGAGTCCGTAACAACATCAAAGAAGGACAACCTCATTTTGAACGTAGATGGTTGCGTTGCTGTCTGCTTCGTCGACTTGATGCGCAGCTGTGGCGCGTTCAGCCTCGAGGAAGCTGAAGAATACATGAAGATGGGTGTGCTCAACGGTCTTTTCGTTCTAGGCCGAAGCATTGGTCTGATTGCACACTACCTCGACCAGAAGAGACTGCGTACTAGCTTGTACAGACATCCTTGGGATGATATTACCTACTTACTGCCTACTCTGGCTACCACGGGCCCTGCTGGCGAGAGCCGAGTGGAGGTTTCGATGAAATAGATTTAGACAGCGCGGTTTTAAGATGCTTTTAGATGGCCAGCACTGGCCGTTTCGGTGTGCTCCAGGCTTGGTGAGCGGGCTAGGATGCGGGACGAGGTAATGATAGAATCTCGCCGGGAGGCTGGGTTGTACGAAATGATAAGACATGTCAAAATGCACAGGATCTAGGGCGGTCCGAATGGACAGTATAATAGACAAATTTACTCATTCAGCAATTTACGTGAATAGATATATTTTGATTGATTATACCCAGTTGCTCGAACAGGCTAATAGGAGCTTTACCCTACGTAGAATGAAACTAGGTATATTGTACTAACAGTAAAATAGGTAAGTTCCTCTGCCAGTTATATGTGCTCCTCTCGTTGATTATGATGCATGATTCTGGAGTACTGGATAGTAATAGAAATGCAAAAATATAATACTTGAACAACAGGCAGTGATACATTGTCAATTATGAGATATCCTACCTATTGTTTGTTAGAGGTAGAGCCGAAACTGACCTCCAAGGGTGTCAACCACCACCGGGAAAATATCGGCATACGGCCCCCACTTAAAAGTTGATGCTCGACATCCAGCCCAAACTCCTCCATGAGAGCATGCGATACTCCCTTGTCACTGACGCTAAAGCTTGAGGTTAGCTTCCGAACAGAGTACGGCGACACTCACAGGTCGCGCTACTCTTAACCGCTGAACGGATATTCTCTGTATTCGCGATACTCCATCGTTGTGCGTCGGCGCTCCTGCACGCTCATTCCGGACCAGGTCAGGGATTGGCCTTTTCTCTACGTGCTGTCCGATTCCTATACTCTACTCCTGTCGACATATCACGAGAGACATACATACCCTCTTCTGGCTTGGAAGATAACAGGCCCCGAATTCATATATATATTCCTAGAAAGGGCCCAGAGATAGATACCCTGCCAACTATCGAGCCGATACCACGAAGCGAATAGCCGCCGAACTACTACCATTCCGCTTCGCGAGAATAGAGACTAGGAGCAGGCAGCAAGGATAGGAAAAGACAGGGAAAGAGGAAAGTTACCAACCAGAGCCTAAAAGCCGATATTACACAAAACAACAATAACAACAATGTCCTACTTCCGCATAACTCTACACCGCAGCGCCATCGGCCTGCCGCAGCGCACGCGCGGCGTTCTCGCGGCGCTCGGCCTGCGCAAGCGCAACCAGACCGTCTTCCAGCCAGTGACGCCCGACGCGGCGGGTATGATCATGAAGGTGAAGGAGCTCGTGCTCGTGCAGGAGGTCGACCAGGCCCTGACGACGAAGCAGCTGCGCGAGGAGCGCAAGCCCGAGCCCGGGTTCTGGGTCGAGAAGGCCGTGCCTAGGTGAGGGGTAATCAATTAGCTTTCAGGCAGGGGAGTAATAGAGGATGTGATGAGGGGAAATGCTAGCAAAGATGTGGAGAGGAAGACACGGCTAAGACTAGATCCCATCGTTGACTATGGGAGGGAATCCTCACAGACGAGCTGGTCGCCATAAGAGAGGAGATTGCTGTCTATGTGCAATGGAGACAGCAAGATGTATGAATGTATGTCTGTATATTTGTACTATCAGCCACGCCCCGAATAGGCCGGATGTGGATGCCTGGGGCATGTACATAAAAACATTGTAAAACTTGATGAACTATTCAACAGCGGAATGAGAGAAAATATGACACCCTGCTCCAATTACGTCCTCGTTGCCCAGAGTATTTAATTTGAAGCTATTGGTATATATTCTCCTATGCCTTTCTATGTCCGGGGGTTGGCCAAGCCAATTTCGGTACCATTTGTACTTAGTAGCACACATTTTAAGAATAATTAGTACGTTTGAGCCGTTATTTAACTTGATGAAAAAGAATGAAACAAAAACCAGTGTTGACACTAGAACCAGAGCTATTTGGTGGAGGACAATACCAAATATTGTCAACTTTCATTAGGGCTAATAGTATATTACACGCTTCTCCGAGAAGCCTGTGATGATGAGTGGCAATCATACGTCCTTGATTGCCCCTACTATTACATTCTCTCAAGTGCAAGGGCCCTAGACATGGCTATTCACCCTTGCCATCAACAGCTCTCCCTAACGCCGATCGAGACAAAGGATATGCGGGACTCTCCTGGGCAGAGAAGAAAATACAACGAAGTGATGAAAATCCCTTTATGGGCACCAAGCCCTTTCTTCTACTTGTTCAACTAAGCTATCGCTGATCCTTATTGAGGGATTGTTCTTGATTAACTGAAGCTTGGCAGATGGTGGACACAGGCCATTGCCTCGTGTCTTGTCGCATCTGACTGCATAACGTATGGATTATGGGTCGTTTTAATGTTGATTATGGGACTAACTGAGTGCTATGGTAATGCCAGTGGCGACTGCAAATTAAGGTGAGAGCGAGACTAGACAGACTAATTCTTGGCTTTTTCGACATAGTCTTGTGCGGGCGTTTCATAGCTGCTTGTGAAGTATTCTGTAGCATTCTTTGACAGCCATGTACAGAATTTGGCAAGTTCTTCCCGGAGACGGTTGACTGATTGCTGGTCCATGTTGGTTTGTGCAATGAGCTCCGGGAGAGAGACTTGACGAAAGTTAGATACAGTCCAGACCGAAATAAACGATTTTAGAAACATACCGATTAAGCGACAGAGATGCTCAGCACCGTAGATATCACTAGCTGTCTTGCCTTGGAACTCCGGGTCTGTCGAGTTCCATTTCTTGTGTACCTCTGCATACTGTGGACGTTCAAACCTATGAATGGTTATTATATTTGCCAACAACTCAAAATGAATCATACTTACTTATACAAAAGGATACGTCCAAGAGACTTATCAAAGTACTCTTTCAGGCCACTCAGCGTCTCCTCAAGAATATCTGCATGGGAAGAGTTGGCAGGACGCTTTGGCATCTCATATGCAGAATAGTCTTCTAGAATTTTTGTGACAGGTTTGGGATGTGGAAGAGGGACGAGTTGCGTATTCTTTGTAACATTTTCCCAATCATCCACCAATAATGCCTTGATGACGTCTGGGATAATGAGCTTGATAGATGGTCGAGAGTGGAAAGCTTCCTCCTGTGGGGAATTATCAGCAATCACATCAAAAGCAAGAGCAGAGCTCTTGGGCAATCTCAATGTTGTAGGCTCAATAGGAATAGGTGGCGAATAGGGAGCGTAGGGTTTGCTAGAAGGAATTCCTGCCAAAACAAGAGGTGCATCTGTCCTCATTTTCACAGGCGCACAGAAACGCGAATCATTGAATGTGAGACGATTTTTCACGTCGACATATATATGCTTTGGCGGCGGTAGTGTGAGCATAAAGTCCGCATCAGCTGCCTCCTTAGACCAACCCATCTCCCTTTCGGTAAAGTTGCGCATTTCTTCCGGTAAGGCTTTGATCACGTTTTTTTCCTCATCTGAAAGTCTCCTCCGTAGACTTCGTTTGCAAGACACAGCCTCCTTGCGAGTGGTTGGGGTACGACGCTTGGCTGAACGACAATGGGCCGGTGTGGACGATGGCGGTGGAGTTATTAGATGATGGCCTATACTAGACTCATCTTTTGATAAACCAACAGCATGCATCGCCGCGATTTCATCAGGGATTCTCGCCCGAGGGCGTTTTCGACTAGGCAGCTTCTTCCTTCCATATTCAATTGAAGCTCTCAGTGGCTGACCACACACTATAGTTGAATCATGGGTATTTGCATGTGAAGACGCAACATTGATTGAGCTAGTTGGTTGTGGTATTCTGTCAAAACCTCTTGGATATGAAGAGGGCCGTAGCATTGGTAAATGAGCCTGAGAACTGAGGCTTTGGCTGTTCGGCTCATTGATGGTAGGCGGAGTCAATTCACACCGAGCAGCGGCTGGTGCTACTCGATCCATGGTGGTGCTCAGCTGTTCTGGAAATGAAGTTGGCGCTTTAGGTAGCGGGGTGAGACCCAGAGAGTTTTGTAAAGCACTGGGTCGGTGGTACGAGGTAAGGAGCACCAGCCAGCAAGCACCATGAGAATTGGCAGGTCACGCCGCAGAGTAGTGGTGGAAGTGTTGTGCAAGAGAAGGAGGGTTTGTCGAAGGGGTTGGTCAGAGTAAATCCTGCGCGACGCAGGGACCTTTATATTTGTTGTTTGATAATAGGGATATGCGTGGAAGGCATGAGGCAGCAATTGTATTTACGCCACGGTGCACCACAAGTGGTTGATTCTGATGATGTAGACTGGGCAAAACGAAAGGAGAGTGCAGAGGCTATATATGATCCAAGAGTGGTTCAAAATATGCGCGAAAGTTGGTTCCAGATATGCCAGAGACAGGTAATGAGCGTGGTTTGGTCAAAGAGCAATGCCTATAGGTAGGTCGTTTGCTAGATGGGTGATATTTGGTGCCCTAAAAACCAGCGAGGTACGTAGGTACAGGCGTAGTAGTGTGTATGCCTCGATGAAAAAAGCATATTCCAGGGTCAAATGGGGGGGATCATAAACCTTCGATGTCTTCTGAGTTTATTTGTTGATGCGTTCAATGGTACGGGAGAGCAGTTCCAGCAGGATTCCTTCATTCGCTACGCCCCGCAACTTCAATGGCCACCCTCCCTCTTGGGATGGAACACTAATGGGTTTTTACAAGAATAGAAATGGGTACTTACAGTCTCAAGTTCATAATCCCGCCCTCGTCTCGGCCCTCTACCGGCAAAGCTTGATGAAGCAGCGGCGCGCTCCTCACTACCCCGTGCAGAACTCATCTCGGAGCCGGTCGCTTTCGCCCCTTTCTTGGCACCTTTTGAGCCAGGCGTTCTGGTACGAGCCTGGACCAGCTGGGCAGCAAGCTGTTTGTTGTCCTCGGTTAGCTTTCGGATACGATCGTGAGTAACCCAGTCATCCCAGCTAGCTTTCCAGCCCTTATAGTGGATGCGATATTGAGCATCATCAGGTTTCTTGCCCGGCTCAACCTTCACATCTATGATTTTAGCCTCATACATCAAGTCGCCATGGAAGCACAGCACTTTCTCGTCCTTGCTGTAAGGTGGAACCTTCTCCTGCTTTGATGGTGCCATGGCCACAGAATCAGTTTGTTCCGTCGAGAGTCAAACAACACTGTCTTGTCTAGTTGTCTGGGGCGGACAATCAATGACCAGACAAAGTAGATTGATTGTTCAGTGAGCAGTCGAGCAGTCGAGCAGTGCTAGACGTAATAAGCCTATCTGTCGATTGACTGGCGAGTGATGTATGTCTATCGCCGAATTGAATATGAAATTGATAATGAGGGACAAGTTGAGTTGAGTTCGCCCTATCTAAATGCCTACTAGTAAGAAAGACATTCAAAGTTAAGGTTGGCTGAATAAGGAGAACGAAATGCCAAGCCGTCTCTGGAGTAAGAGGTAGGCACCTAGATAGGTACCTTGTAGGTAGGTAGTGGATTCAGTGCACGGACACGCAGTACCTAGCGCACCCATAGGAGACAGTATGGTACTTGGTGAGTGAAGTAGGTACCGACCTAGGTATTCGTAACCTGGCCAGGATGCTACCGTTACCTACATGAGTACCTGCCCAAGTGTTTTACGCGCTCTTATAACGCGTCACGCGCCTGCCACCGTCCCCTCTGGACATTCCTTCCTAAAGTTATTCGCCTTTGCTTGAACCACCTAAGCAATTCAAAATTGCGTGTTATTTGTCTACCTAGGTACATAGCCCACTTGACAGTGAACTTCCATATGTACTACCTACCTAGGTAGTTGGATAACTAACTTATATTTTGTTTCGCTTTGCTTTGCTTTGCTGTTTTTAGGTGTCCAGGGCGTTGTACTCTTTTTTTGGGTCTTGCATCAAGTACCTAATCGCTAACGTGCCTAGGTTCCTACTTACGTAAATAAGGTCTCTCTCTCTCTCTTCCTATCATTCAAGTTCCATACCTAAGATAACTATACATACTTGAGAGTGCAATATTCCGTAGATTCGCTCATCTCTCAATTGGTTTGTCTTGAATATGGCGCCAACGGAAGCCACAATTCTACACAACTATCTCCTCCTACCTTCTCGCTTACCAAGCATCATATCCCTTCAAGAGTTCATTGCGTTATTCCCAAAGTCGCAACAATCTTCACCGCAGGTTCGCGCGTTATATCGAGACCTTCAGCAACAACGAAATGCAGTGGTCGACACCGTTTCGGCCAATATTGACGCTGAAGTCAAACAGGCCAAGGCGCTCCGCCGTACAATAATCAGAACGAAGAGAGAAAGCGAAGTTGAGGAGCAAGATGACGAAATCGAGATCGAAAGGGCAGTAAGTGTTAACCAAAACTATTAGCATCATTTTCCGTGTGTCTCTGCTTGCGCAAGCTAACCGCAGCATCCACAGTTGTTCGGCTCTACCTCGACCACGATTGCCCCCAAGCAACACTCTCTCCAAAGCATAATACCTGAACTTGACAGTGCCATAGATGACATTGAAAGTGACCTGCGAAAGTTAGAAGATGAGGAATCAACCCTTCTCGAATCTATCCGACAAAGTGCAGGGAACATGAGCGACCTGCGATACGGCCGACTGTCCAACACCAACCTGGCCGCCGAGGTCATAGACGGACTCCACAGTATACAAGAGACATGTAAACAGAAGACATGACCCAGGATTGGAACATGAAGAGTTCATTACAACTATTAGGATTGATTTACGCAACTATTGTCCGATTGTTCCGATGCGCCGCCTTCCCCACTTCCCATTCGATTGTTGCTATTGAATTTGGGTACGCCCACCCGAGTACCAGATTGCTTCACGCTTGGTTGCCCCTATATTCTGCTTCTTATCGCCGCGGGGTAGCTTGGCCCGTGGGGGCAGGTCGGGGCCCTCCGTGCATCTGACCTTCCATGCGGCTTGACCTGCATTTCGAATTAGTCTTGTTCTCGCATCAAGGGATTGCCTCTCCGGTATTTACTTACATCATTCTCCGGCTGAACAGAGAGATCACGACCATAAAAGCCCAGCTTGGAAGCAGGCTAAAGGCCCATAGAGTGTAGCCAGCAGGAACAGACAAGCCGTTCTTAGCGATGGGTCCATTGAAGGGGTGGAAGATTCCGTCGTGCTCCTTGGCGACGGTCTTGTACCCATCTGCGTGTAGCTTGACCAGATCCTCGGATGTAGTGGTCGTCAAGTTCAGTCTCTTGGTGTAGATGTTGATGGGAGAGGGCTCGGGGAGCATCTCGAAAATCCAAAGAGAACCAGCAGGTGCAGACCATGCATTGCACAAGATTGGCTGGTTATCACAGTTTAGAAGCGCCATGTGAGGAGTGTCTGGTAGCTTCGTGAAAATACCAGCTGTCTCATTGAAGGCGGCCTCAACCCTACCGCAGTGGCCTTAGGCATGGAGTGATTAGTCAAAAAAGCTTATGAACGTCCATCCATAGGTTGATTGTGGATTCTTACCAAAGCAGGTTTTGTTTCCACCGGTAATCAACAGCCACCACTCCTCGGGAGTTGTACTCGCCGGAGTGACAGGCTCATACAGAGTTTCCTTCCAGTTGTCCAGACCAATGACGCTCAACTTGTTAGGGCCGGACTTGGCTGCTGCAGCGCCAGCAGCATCGTACTTGTTAGGATTAGGCAGTGAGGTTGTCAGCTTTTCGAAGTAGCCCTGAGCTTTGCCAAGATACTCCTGGAATTGCGCCTGGTAATCAGGCGAGTCGGCAGCAGCCAGGACAGGCAAAGCCAAGAGTGCAGAAGCCGGGTTAAAACGCATACTGAACAGCAAATAGCGACAAGCAGGGTACAATTGACAGATGGGGCTATATTGATGGTGTTATTAGAAGATACTGGTAGGTAGAAAGCAAACGCGCGAGCTATAAGGCAGGTAGCTACCCCAAATAACTTTGACTCTGAGAAATCGGCGCGTATGATGTAACTTCTACGTACAGTATGTGAGTTACAGAAGCAGAAACTCCAGAACTAAGAAGTCAGAGACGTGGGAAGTGATGACGAATATCTCGAACAGAGGCAAAATTTAGTGTCAAATTAGGTACGGCGAGCTCTGATTACAGTTCAAACGGCCGCAAGGGTATTTATTGTAGAGGCAGATGAAGAGGAGAAAGTCAGCGAGCAGGACGCAGACGTCGTAAGAGAGACAGACAAGACAGCCTGAGCCTTATCATTTAAAAAAAAAAAAATACTATGTAACATCGGCCCTTAGCCCTTCACAGGTTTGCCAAGACTGCCAGATGCGTAGAGGAGCTTACTAACATTGCTGGTCTCTGAACTAGGTCTGGGGGGGATTTCGACGATAATTCCCCACCCGCAATCAATGCGCTGGGGTAGCCAGCTACCGGTTAGCTCTTGCTGGGGCAGTAGGCAGTACAGTAGAGAGCACCTGGGCAGGCAGACAGCAGCGTCATTAGTGCTCTCCATCCCCTCATTTTGTGGCTAGCTCTGTGGCTCAGCAACGAGCTTTGACACCTACCTACCTACCTAGGTACGGTGTACAATGGATGTTTAGGTATTAGGTACCTAAAAGGTTATGACACAAAACATATACACCAGCCACAGCCGTCTGACACGTGATTGGCGAACGCGACTTCCCAAATGTAAGGGGTAGTACTTGATGCACAGGGAAATCAACACAACAATGACGAATCAACAATAATTTTGGCCAAGGGATTAGAATGGTGAGTACGACTAGGCTAGCAGCATATGAATAGACCGCTAAATCACCGTCAGGATCAGCCTCCTGCTGCCAACCAGAAGCGCAAGCGTGGTCGTCGAGCCAACGCGTCACGCGATAACGGCCTCCAAGACGCGTCAACTTCTGCTGCGCCTGTTGTGTCTCAAGACAACCAGCCTGAGGTGAATGAGGAAGCAGAGAACGGTGATATGGATGGAAATTCTCGCCCTAGGAAACGTGGTCGGCGTGCCAAAGAGGTTGCCCTACAAGAGCAGCAGCTTGAAACCCCAGAGACTCAACCCGGCAGGCGTAACCGCCGTCAACCTTCTGCCATGGGAATAGAAGTAAATCCTGAGCAGCAGGCTAGTAAATCCACACCATCAGATGAGGTGAAAACAACCAGGCGAGGGCGACCGAAGAAAGGTGATCAGCAGGCCAAGCCAACAGAGCCTGAAGCAGAAGAAGCCGACGATGAGAATGAGAATGAAGGCGACTCGAGCCTCCTCCGGCGAAGTAAGCGACAGCGCCGTTCATTGGAGGATTCGCATGCTTCTCCTAGAAGAGACGCGGTACAGGGAGAGGAGACTGGGTCCTCCGCAACTCAACGGCTAGTGAAAAGAAAGAAACAGCCAGTTCGGTCCAAGAATAAGGAACAGCAGCAAGAGGAAGAAGCTGATCCCGAAGAAGAGACTGAAACCACTTCCCAAACACAAAAGAAAGGATCGAAAAGAAATCGCCCTTTACCAAATTCGCAAGCATCTATGAATGAAGTCGAATCTGGGCTCGAGCCCGACTTGCCACGCAAAAAGCGAGGTCGCCGAGCCAGGGCCGAAGGTGGTGATACAATATCAGGGTCGGCCTCGGAAAATAGGCCCTCCCAACGTAGGACAGAACAGGCAGATAATGAGTCGCAAGCGGAGGCTAAGAAACGTAGGTCAGGCGCACCACACCGGAAGATGAACAGCCACAAGGATTCTTCGGAGAGACGAGATCAGTCGCCTAGCCGCTCACCTTCTCCAGCCTCTCCTTCTTCTCCCCCTTACAGACACATTGCGAAACGGACGCGGCGAGTGACTCACAATGTCATTGAGTCCAAGTGGTCTTCTCTCGAACCTTCCTCACTCACAAACGTCGCCAGCCTCTTACATTCTGCATCATTACCCACACTTCACCATGTTCCCCAGAAGCAATATGCGCATGCCGAAGATGTTCTTGAGAAAGTCATCAAGGGCTTACGCAAGAGATCAGCAAGACTACCGTTTCCACTCGCTTCGACCCTCCCCCGCCGCGAAGATGAACTAGATTTCGAAAAAACACAGTCTGCCGCAGAGGTACTACTATCTCAGCTTGATCCTCTGCAACACAGCGTTGAACTACTGAAGCGTGAGAAGGAGCGTGCTGAGAAGGAACTTGACCGAGAGTATAAAGTACTCAACCAACTCAGCACTAATGCTCGTGCTGAGGCTAGAGAGAGAAGAGATCGGCTGAGAAAGGTACATGTTCTTGTGCCCGAGTCAAATCATGATTTGGCTACGAACCAAATCGATTTGCTCCATGCCGATAAGACTACTAGTCAAGTCTTTACTAGAATCCACGATGAAGAACTACTTAGTCTTGCTAGTCAGATTAACAATCATATGGAAAGTATGCGAGGGAACCTCGGACAAGTTGATGGGGTTTTACCAGCGATTGCGGAAAGTCATGCGTTACTTAGGACCACATTGCAGCCGCAATTGAGCCTGAAGCAACTCGAGAATATTATGTTCGGCCAGGCTAAATCATGACTTCGAGGACCTCGTATCTCCAAGGGATATATGGTGTGGTTGCACAGTCAGTAGAAGATACCCTTTAATTCGTGTCTGCTAAGCATATCATATGCTGTATGATTCGAAAACAATGACCAATACACCAGCTTTAAGGGAGCTGATCCTATTCATTGTAACCCCGTGGAGAGATCTCTCAGCTTGTATTGGTTGTTGTTACCCATCACCCTTTTACAAGGCACTTGGCTTACACGATAATTATCCTGGTCTGTATAACTTCCAAGCTATCTATATGTCTCTCTAACGACAGTCCTTGTGTTCCTGTGTTATGTTGAGTACCCCCTCTCAACTACACAAACAAGCCACTCTTCTCCCTCTATCCAGTTGTTTCAGCTCAGAGGCGAATATGTTCCATCTCATGTTGGACCTTGATCACTACGAGTACCCGATAGTCATGCAGTCAAGTGATTATAAAAACTTGTCTTTATCCTGTCGAACCTAGCGTATTCTATAATCCTTAATATCACTGTTCAAAAGGCATTCTAAACTTTTCCAAAACTAATAAATTTAACAAAATGTGCCTCTACAGGTTAGTGGTCCTTACATCGTCATCATCATATACTGTCTCAATATCCTTCCCTTTCTCGCGCAACTTGGAACAGCTACGATCAGCTAGTTAACAATTGCCTCTTTGTCTCATAAGGTACTGGGGTTACGATGTTTGTAGTCACGAATACCCATCAGAGGATAATCATTGGGAGCCGTGTCGCGTTAAACATTATACCTTACCACCCTTTCGCTGTCCCTTGGCGCAATTCACTCGTATCAAGGTCGGGATCAACTACTGCGAGTCGTGCCTTGATCACACGCCGCCCGACCACCCTCCCATCAACGAACTCATGGAAGCATTCGATGAATTGGTAGCCCTAGTATCCGAACTTGGTTTAAGCCGATCAGACATTAATAGATTCACTGGTGATATTCGGGACGGGCTCAAAGAGATCAGAGATAATGCCGCTCTGGGCGGGGTTGACAATAACTTCTACAACGATGTAAAGACTCTATATGAGCTTTTCTTCGATCGTGTGATGACGGCACGCGACGATGCTTTAGCTAGGAGACAAGCACGTCGAGCACAGGAGCAGGGAGAGGCATCAGGGAGCCAGGGATAAAACACACGAACTTGTTTGATCGAGGTCGAGATATTGCTGATTTCAGAAAGATCTATCGTTCCCAAGGTGACATTGGTTCTCCTTGAATATTTAATTTGCTCTCGTTTGCCTCGCGTATCATTTGGTTACTTGGACTCTCCCTGCTGAGGTCAAGTGGCGTCGCAAAGCGTGTTGGTAGTGGTCATCAGCTATGCTAGTTGAATTTCAACAGGGGAATTCCAAATGCACAATTCTATACAAACTCTGTACACATCAGATCCAGAGTGTTTGCACGCCTTTGACATAGACCTACTACTTGATAAACTCTGAGATAGATCATAAGACCTCTATGATGTGCTACCCCACACGACGATGACCTCAAATCCCTTACTTCCCCAGTACCCATTCTGGCTCTTATGACTTGACTTGTACGACTCTGCGACAATGCTCAACACATCGTATCTTCGAACCACTGGCACAAACGAACTGATATAAGAGCAGGCTGTTAGAAGGAAACCTTCTCATCGTCTCCAAGTCCGCTTGGTCTTGGACTCCTTTTCCAATTATTATACACTACCCTCTTCATACTCCATAACATCTACCACCTCAAACCTTCCCTTGGTAATCATTTTTTTGTCCCTGTTGTATCTTGCACTCACGTATCCGCAACGCAGCGCTACCACAATGCCCAAAAGTCGACACAGTCATTCCAAGGGCCACAAAACTTCTACATCTATTCCAGGATTGCCTCACGTTGAAGCCAGAATGAGACCTCCCTCCAGTCATTCCGCTCGCCATCAGACAAATATCCAGTACAACGTTAGTATGTAACCATTAGAGTCATTGTCGTCCTGTTCTAGTTACTCTCAGAGACCCCAGTTTCCTATTAAGGGCACAAGTGCGTCCCAGGAGTATGCAAAACCCCCCAAAAACCTTTACCCGAAAGAGTAATTACTGACTCTAGCGGTTGTAGCTATCGTGAACCATATATCCAGCTCCGATCTCAGATCTGGCCGTGGACATGAGATCGAAGGCCCACCAGAAAGACATGCGGCGGCGTCCGTGGTCTCAGGGTCGACGGCAAGGCACCCAGCTCTCTTAGAACATCACCCACCTTCACCAGTGCCTCCGGGATCAACAGGTTACGTCCTACTTCCATCGGGCCCCCAAGCACTAGCAAGTCTGCCTTCGCCAGGGTATGTGAACTCACCGCCGCCACCTGCATCGCTCGTGGACTCGCGTGCACCCTCTGTCAGAAGCGGTCCTCCTCGTAGCGTCTCAGGTAGTGCCTCTTACTATCCCAGCCCTCACTCCCACATTTCCTCGCTTCGAAGACAGGTCAGACCCGAAGACTCCGTCAGTCAGATCTCTAGAGCTTCAACGGCAAGAGCGCCGGCACCGCCCAGCCACCATTCATCAACCAGCAGGGCGTCTGGACACCCTCACAGAAGCAGGATGAGCACAGTATCGAGGCACACGTTTGGACCTCCTCCCCCACCTCGTCATTGAAGAGCTGGAAGAGGAGGAGGACGCGCATCATAAATCCAAGAGCGATGGAAAACATCACTAGGGTCATCAGAAGAAGGAACGTAAGTACGTTTTTGAGAGAAAGGATCACTAAGGAACACCAAACAAAAAAAAAATTACCGAGAAACCATTGCCCTCTATTATTTTGATACTTTATAAGTCGGAATGGGCAATACCCCTTACCTTAGACACTGGCAAATACTATGTTCAACGGGTCCGCCAGTTACGAGCAGTTAGCTAAGTAGGAAGGGAAATACATAACTAGCTTCAGCCGTAAATCTAATAAGTCAGTCAGCCTATCAGTTTAGAAGGCTGCTAACTACTCCCCAGAAAACAGATCTAATCTATTCCTACCACAATCAAACGTCAAAGAGTCCTAGATAAGGTTGCCCTCGATATGCTTCTACGATGTGTTTGAGCCATGCGTTACCGGGGTCTAGTTTGTATACTCAACCATGCGTGATAGGAAATCGAGGTCTAGTTCAATGTTTACCGGGAATACTTAGCAAATTGGCTCTCAAATATGTAGATAGCCAAATTGCACTATGAATTGGGGTTGTACAACTTACACGTTATAATGTTTCGCATACTTTAATTGACACTGGAATTCTCAGATTACTATGCCATGAGATGCCTAGATTCAAACCAAACAGTTACCATATTACTTCACTTAGCCGCCCTGGTATTGAGAACTAGAGACAGAAATTGTATACATATCACATTTTTACAACTTAGGATAGGCGAGAAAAGTTCGAGTCATAGCTCAATATATCGAGCTATAAACTTTCAATTTTACCTATCTGCTTTCGCAAACGTTGATCATCATAATTTCATCTCCAATCATAACGTATCGTGCGAGTTGAAGTAACCCACCACAAAAGTGAATCTCCATTGAAAGTTGATTGTCATCCAGTACATACAAGAATTGAAGGTTATATGCGCACGCCAAATAGGGTGAAAAAATACTTCCAGAGGCACCCAAAATTTCCATCGGTTGGGTCCCCTTAAGCCCAAACGAGGAACCAACCTAACCCAGCCCACATCTAGAGGAAAACCAGCACAAATTCGCGCCAACATGTATCACAACTTTTATGTCATGTAGTCATGTGCTCCGTTGTCTTGGGCTTGACCCGGGTATAGTACAAAATCGAATCGAACCTGTTGGACCCTGTCCTCGAATCAAAACTCCCGTCTTACAAATAAGAGTTAACTTAGTAGAGGGCGTTGCGCTTGTAAACGGGGTAGCCGGTACCAACGGGAAGATTGGTTGGCAGAGTGCCGTTGGCGCTGCCAGTGGGGTAGGGGACAACGGTGGCAGTGGCAGTAGCGGTGACATCGCCCTCTGTCTCCTCAGGAGGGCATTCGTCATCACCCTCGCCCTCATTACCAGTGTTGCCACTGTTGTCGTTTGTGCTGGTGGGGGTAGCAACAGCTGTGGGGGTAGCAGCATCGGAAGGAACCTTGATGCCGGTAGGGTAGCCTGAGGCGTTATCACCAACAGTGATGTAAACGGTGCTGGCGGGCGCGGACTCAGTGACGGTAACAGTCACAGGGGAGCATTCGCCCTCAGAGCCAGAGCCGGAACCGGAGCCGGACCCTGAACCGGAACCAGGGTTAGAGCCAGAGCCAGAGTTGTCAGAGCCGATAACAGTTTCGGTGGCTGAGTGGCCAGGAACAGTGACAGTGCGAGTGGAGGTTGTGGTCCTGGTGGTAGTAGTAGTGCCCTCTTCAGTCGTCACATCACTTCCGTTATCAGAACCATCAGAGCCAGACTCAGAGCCAGAGCTGGGCAGAGGGCTGGAAGTAATGGTGACGAACTGAGTGAACGTAGAGTGGATGGTCGTGACTGTAACTGATTGAGAGCCTTCAGGACCAACAGTGTAAGTTAAGGTCGAGTCACCAGTGGAGACAGTGGGATAGACAGTCAAGTCAGCACCAGAGCTGGGGGCTGGGGTCTGGGCGGGACTGTTATCAGTGTTGGTGAGAATATGAGTTGTTCCGGTGACAAGACCACTGCTGTGGGCATCGACCACAGAGCTGGAGATGGAGGTAGCATCGCCGACAGGGCAGACAGTAGTAGTCAAGTCAATGACCTCAGTGATGGTGACCGGGCCGGTCGAATTGTCGGCATTGGCAGGGCAGTTGGTGATTGTGGGAGCACATGAAGTGATGGTGTGAGTGCTGGTGATAGCCACAGTCAAGGTAGTGGAGGGATAGGCGGCAGTGTCATTTCGTCGAATATAGGGGGCGTGCATATGACGAGCGTGGTGGTTGTATGCAGAGGCAAGGCCGGCGAACAGGCCGAATGCAACAGTAGTGGACTTCATTTTGATAGTCTCTTCTTTTTCTTTTCCCAGTGTTGTTGGAGGGTGTGGGTTCACTTGGACTCTAACAACTTGGATCTCTTGGGATCTGCGGTTCTTACTTGAGCAGTCTAGTCTCGGATAGAGAATGATAGTTCGAGTGTCGTCAAAAGGAGTGGACGTCTGCAAAGTGCAATACGAGATAAAAAAGCGAAAGTCGATTCCGCGGTAGCTGAGCAGACACAGTTGCTTAAGTTCGCAAAAGAATTGAAGGCGGCTGGCTAGGCAGGGAATGAATGTAAATGACGGACAGCGTCGAAGGGGAAAAGGAGAGACTCGAGATAGACCCAAAAGAATAAAGAACACGCAAGAGGTGAGGAGAGAAAGAGAGGAAAAGGGAAAAGAGAGGGGATCCCCAACAGCAGCCCTTTTTACTCGATACCTGGAACCCAATCCCATGCAGGTACAGTCAGGTCAGTCGACGAGCAGCCACTCATCATTGATCAATGTCACCATCCCGCCACCATCCCAGCCCAGGCAGACCAGGCACACCAACCAGAACCCAACCTCTTTTCTCTCCACGCATCCACACACACATCCACACATATCCACGCAATGTTACGATCAAGTACACGCGCATACAAGACATGGTGTAGTGGTACCTCGGACACACACACACACTCTCCACCGAATGTCCAGCCCTCCCTCCCTCCACTAAGTACTACACTGCAATATCCTCGCAGGGTTGTGGACCACTTAAGCTTAGCGTTCGGGTGAAGAGGAGTAGCGGCGCAGAGGAGCAAAAACGAGCGTTTGATGAGGGCTGACGAGGGGGGAGAGTCTGGGAGAGGGTCGAAGCAGGTTGGGCGATGGATTTGCCCAGCGCAGGGTTACTGAGCACGGCGTGGCGCCTTTGCCCCTGAGACCCACGTCCCAGCCCGTCAGCCCAGCTTAAGTATGAACAAAGTGTGTACAGAGTGTGTACTTACACTACCTATATATGTACACAGACTACACTAAGTACCTAGGTAAGTACATCTCTTATAAAAAATAAAAAAAAAGGAAAATGAACCCCCCTCTCCCCCCCTGCCGATAGCATATGCAGGTACACCATCGTGAAACACGAACCCCCGCCAATAGAAGCTCCGGACGTGGACAGGCCGTCCTCGCCAAGCCTGCCTTTGGCCATTGAGAGAAGAAGAAGTCCAGCCAACATCTGCAAACCGTGATCCATCGTTTGTCTGCATACTTACCACTACAGCCCAGCTGCGAGAATGAAAAAAGATTTGCACGACCTGCGATAGCTAGCTGACCGGGGATTTGGCAATGAATGGACGTCCATCAACGAACAGCGCACTAGGCCGGCTGAACATCTCATCTCATGCACATACTTAATTTAATCTACGTAGCCATGAGGTAGGCAGGCGATCACCCGCTCTCGCCGTTCAAGCTGATCGGTTTTCTATTACATCAGTGCAGATGTCAATACATATCTCCACGTACTTAAGCATTTTCCACTGATATAAAACTCGTTCGTCTAATCTCTCTCGGGCGTTTCAATGAAACGGCACAAACAGGGCCTCCATGACGCTTGTCCAGCCACGGAGCAACCCGGCAGTAGGCGCAAAGGCCTTGCTTCGTGAAACCAGGTAACCATGCTTGCCATGGATCCCCTCCGAGACCCTTTTTCCCAGGTTGGCACTCGCTCGCTTTCTCCTCCTGAGCAATCCCGGGGAATATTTGCAGTCGGAGATTGAGGCCAATTTGGCGATATTGCTTTCATCGGTCCATGTCGCAACCACGTGTAGTGTACAACCAAGGCCCCCGGTATTGCGACAATTTTAGTGCCGTGTACAACACACAATGGCTAACCACGAGTTCTTTCTTTATTCCTTTAGTCATACTTAGGAGTGTGAATATTCTCGCGATACTCGGGACTGCAACTTTACACTACTTACACTACGGCAATCCTGAGTGGGTTGAGACGGGGAACGCCACCCACTTGGTAATGGCCTAGACCAGAACACTCGGAACACTGAACACACCGTCTTCTCGGTCTTTGCTTGCAGTTGGGGATCCTTTGTCAGATTTCTGATTCTGTCATCATGCAGAGGGATGCATGCCATGAGCACTAACAACAACAGCCAGTATGGTGAGTACTACTATGTAGGTAGGTACCTAGAGTAGGTACCCTACTTATCTTAGTAATTATAACTTATAAGATTTTAATATAAACCAGCCCGGGGTAGAACAACAAGATTAGTATTATGAAAGAACGCCGACGAAACGCTTGATCTACGATTGCGATACACTCATTTCAAGCTTTTTGTTGAGACAAGTCGGTGATTGACCCTTCATACAAAACAAAAAGAGCCTCGCCACACCCTTACTTACTGTAATTACGCAGTAGTGCTGTAAGCGCTGCAAAAGGACCCTCCGTCGCTAAGGTATTTTGCTTGGTATGCTAGAGGAGCGAAGAGGTTGCGCGAATAGGAACGGTCGGCTGAGAAAAGATGGAGAGAGAAAAAAAAAGAGGTTGACGGATGCCCAGAATACTCCCAGCGCACCACAACAACGCAACAAACTTGGCCCTACGCCACACCGAGTCCCTGTCATCAATTGCCCAATGCCACGTTTAGTACAACACACAGGTTCAATCTCCTGTCTCTCTCTTTCTTTCTTTCCCGTGGCTCTTGTTTAAAACTTACACTACATACTTACTCACATGTACACACCCACACTAGGTATGTAGGTATCAATCAAATGTCTCTCCTCGTTGTCTCAGCAGTTCCTTTTTCGTTTGATCCGAGACAGCTTTCTTTCCGGGTCAAAACGAACCAACTCAACCAGCCGCTCGCTACTCTTACCCGCCCACTACCACCACAAGGTTGTCTTATCACCACCACAGGCTTGTCTTATCACCACCAAACGGTAACGATGTTACCTACTTCAGTCACGAGAACAAAGAGATGAGACAAGTAAATGAGATTTCCTCAGCTAATCCGTCGGATTCCATATTTCGCTCCCAGAAATCCTGGTCCACGATATTGTACCCATCGGAATCTGTATGCCGTATGTATGTACCTACGGACATACCTACCTATATGTCGCAGAATATCTAGCTAAGTAAGCTATTCTTACGACGCACGTAAAATATGCCTACAAGTAGCTTAGCCCATCCTGCCTACGAACTTGGCCCTTCCCTTCGAGAATCGTCCACCTAGGTACTTGACAACTCGACAGACAGTAAAAATAGGGTCTTTCTCGCTAAGCGGGCGGATGTCTACACTAATACCTACCATAATCCATCCCCCGCTATCCTACCTAGTCCTTAGTAAGATGCCGTCGATGAGCTTTTTTTTTTTTCTTTTTTTTTTTTTAACACACTTACGCATAATACTAATGTGCTGATATGATGAGCGATGGAATGGTTCTCATAGCCCATAACCTATCTTAAATGCAATAGGCACTGTTATCTAGATCTACACGTCTATTCTTGTCTGCCAAATTGCCCATCAAGTAAGCTATGCAGTTTACCATAGAGATGTTCTTCCTCCCTATTGGGGCCAGGCAATGAGGCTAGGCAACCCGATGGTTTCCTTCTATTTAGCGGTGCGGGGGATCGCCTGCGATTTTTCACTACCTACGCTTCCGCTAGCCTCTCAAGTCCACTACAGGTTTGCACTCAGACTATCGCACTTCAAGGTATGAGTTCAAGGCACTCAACGTAGCTCAACTCAAATTCAGACTACAAGGGATGGTTTAAATGAAACTTGTTTTCTTTCACGAGGGCATGAGGAGAAAAGTAAAAATGGTGTTTCACATCGAGAAAACAGCTGTCGCCGTCTCGAATGTCAATTATTGTTGTCTTTTCAATCCCTACCCAGTTGAAGGGTTTTGGGATCAGCTTCTTCGTGACAACTACTATCTCTACAAACAAGGCAACAGTAGTAGCCTCGCCGGAATATGCTAACCAAATTCCAGTAAACGCCTTTCTCCCCAGGTCCGGTTGATGGACCGTGGTATCATATTTCCTTTCCCGCCGCTTTAAATGCTTGTTGAATGCTCCCGTTTCCCAGCCGCCTGGCTTGCCTGTATGACTTTTTGGTATATGACAGTTTCATGAAAACCCACACCATGAGAACGCCGATGTTGAAATCGAGAAGGCAAGTGCCCGGCCCGGCGCAGTAATGCTAAACAAAAGAAATTTTTAAACAAAATGTCATGCGCTCACCGAACGCAGACTTGGGTATTGAGGCAAAACTGCCATTTATTTGGCGTACTTGGCGCGGAAGAACTTGGCGGCATTGACCATGTTGACCAGCGCCTCCTTGGTCTCTTTCCACTGACGAGTCTTAAGACCGCAGTCGGGGTTGATCCAGAGCTGCTCAGGCTTCAAGTACTGAAGCATCTCCTCGATGCGGTCCTTGATCTCCTGTTCGCTGGGAACACGAGGCGAGTGGATATCGTAGACACCAGGACCGATGTGGCGGGGGTAAGCCTCATCAACAAAAACGCTGAGCAGCTTGGAGTCAGACTTGCTGTTCTCAATGGACAGCACATCGGCGTCAAGTGCAGCGATGGCGTGGAAAAAGTCCTGGAACTCGGAGTAACAGAAGTGAGAGTGGATCTGAGTAGAGTCCTCTACACCGACAGTAGAGAGCTTGAAAGCCTTGACAGCCCATTCAAGGTAAGCCTCACGCTCCTTACCAGCTCGCAGGGGAAGACCCTCACGAAGAGCAGGCTCATCGACCTGGATGACATCGATGCCAGCCTTCTCGAGGTCAACGACCTCGTCACGGAGAGCCAAAGCTAGCTGCTCAGCCTGGACGGACTGGTGGACATCGTCACGGGGGAAAGACCATCGCAGGCAGGTGACGGGACCAGTCAACATACCCTTCATGGGCTTCTTGGACACGGAGACGGCATATTTAGACTCCTTGACGGTCATAGGAGCCGGGCGAGAAATGTCACCGACAATGATAGGAGGTCGTACGCAACGAGAACCGTAGCTCTGAACCCAAGCGTGGGTAGTGAAGGCATAACCATCGAGGCGCTCGCCGAAGTACTGAACCATGTCGTTACGTTCAGGTTCACCGTGAACGTAGACGTCGAGGTCAAGCTCATCCTGGATCTTGACGTTCATGTCAATCTCCTGCTCAATGAACTTGTCATATTGAGCCTCAGTGATCTCCTTCTTGGTGAACTTGCTTCGCTGGATACGGATTTCCTTGGTCTGGGGGAAGGATCCAATGGTAGTTGTGGGGAATAGAGGAAGCTTAAGCTTGGCTTCTTGTTGAGAGATTCTGTTAGGGAATTCAGACTTGCGGTTGTAGTCGGAAGCTTGGATCTTGGACTGTCTGTCCTTAACCTCAGGGTTGTTGGTGCGCTTGGATGTAGCACGGGCGTTCATTGACTTGGCATTGGCCTCTAAAGCCTCCTTGACGGAAGCAGGGCCTTCAGTGACGGCCTTGGCAATGATGGCAACTTCGACGGCCTTCTCTGAGGCGAAAGAGAACCAATCGGCGATCTCAGGGTCCAGCTTTTTCTCGCTGGCAAGAGTGTGAGGGGTGTGAAGGAGAGAGCTTGATGTGGCAACAACGACACGGTCCTTGCCAAGCTTCTGGATGGCACTCTCAGCAGTCTCAATGGCACGCTTGAAGTTGGTCTTCCAGATGTTACGGCCGTCAACGACACCAGCTGATAAGATGGTGTTGGGACCAAGAGCGCTAGCAACAGTGTCTAGCTGCTCAGGGTTGCGAACCAGGTCAATGTGGACGGCGTAGATGTCCTTGGGTACGGCCTCAAGGTTGTGGACGATATCACCAAAGTAAGTGGTGAAGACAAGCTTGGGGATCTTGTCACCGAGGCTAGCGAACTTCTCGTAGGCAGGCTTGAAGGCAGCCTTGGCCTTGGCAGGAAGATCAAATACAAGAACAGGCTCATCAATTTGGACAGTCTCGGCACCAGCCTGCTTGAGCTGGGTCAAAAGCTGCTCATAGACGGGCAGTAGGTTGTCAAGGAGATCAATGGGGTCGACGCTCTGGCCACGGTCGGCCTTTCCGAGGTGTAGGAAAGAGACAGGACCAACGAGAACGGGCCGGGTAATAATGCCAGCCTCCTTAGCCTCGTTGAACTCGTTGATAGCCTTGGGGCTAGAAGTGAGGGTGAACTTCTGGTTGTCCTGGAGAGTAGGCTTGACATAATGGTAGTTGGAGTCAAACCACTTCACCATCTCCAAGCTGGGAACATCAACACCACCCTTCTGGTGGCCACGGCCCATGGCAAAGTATTCATCGATGCGGTCGAGACCAGCGCCTGAGTAACGCTCGGGGACAGCCTGTGAACAGCGACGGGTCAGCAAATGTAGTAAAGCTAATCGGTGTATTAACGGCCTCTACTTACACCGAAGTCTTGGATGTGGGCAAGGACTTGGTCATAGAGGGCAAAGTCGTTGCTGGGAATAACATCGACACCGGCATCCTTCTGGATCTTCCAGTGGGCGAGACGAAGACGCTTGGCCTCGGCAAGGAGGTCAGCCTGGGAAAGGTTGCCAGCCCAGTCTTTATGCACGAGTCAGTGGCTGCATAAACACTATTTATTATCGGGGAAGCTGGGGTACGCACAAGCCTCAGTCGCCTTCTTCAGGTCACGGTTCACACCCATACGGGGGAAACCAAGAATGGCGGATTGAACCATCTTGACGGTGGCCCGGGAGATCTGCGTGTGAAAGAGTTTTCTGGAGGGCACAGAGAAATGTCAGCGAGAGACCAATGGCCAGGGCAAGGCGGGGAAAGAAAGGTAGGTGGTAAGTAGAGGCTTGCTTACGATAGAAACAGCACACTTCCACGTCCGAATTCTCTAATTGCTCAACCAAGAGAAAAAGAGATACAGTTGCTGCTACCAAAAACAACAACAGGGTATAGGGATACTGGTGATATGAGATGTATGGAGGGATCTGGGGGAAGAAAGAGAAAAAGGAGAAGGGAAGAAAGGATCTGAAGAGGAGGGAATGCGAAGATAAGTAATTCCTCGAAGAACAGGTCAAGCTGCCAGTGGTTGACCAGCGGTTGGCGTGTAAGACTAAGCAGCGGCGAAGGAGGGGTTTTCGGAGCTCAAGGGGCCAATTGGAGCCGGGAAGAGCAGCTATTAGTGGGGATTGTGTCACTGTGCCTCATGCAGCGCGATGGAGGGGTTTGGTCTGGTCTGGGTTGGCTTGAAGGAGGGGTCTTTGTGTCTGTTTGTGGGAGGCTGGCCTTTCTTTTCCACAGTCAGCAAATCTTTTCCACTTAGCGCGCCCTTGCTCGATGCAAGAGGCCCCGACTCCGAAAGCGGGCAGGCGGAGATACTCAAGATACCAAAGATACCAAGGCAGACAAGGGCACCTACTAACTAAGGACAGAACTAAGGAAGCTGTTGGTATGTAAGATCACCGGGCCGGCCGGCGTTGATTCGACCCCGGCTATTGCCCAACCATGGTCCATCGACGGCTAACATTTCTACGAGTACATAGTAGCTAAGGACTTACTATGTAGTTAGCTATGTACTATGGTATGTATGTATGTGTATGTACCTTAACCTGTTGAGCAATGCTTCAACAACCTAGAATTCATTGACTGCACACAGTTAGGTAATGTAGGGGGCTGAAGTGAGATATAAACACCAACACCCTTCGCATTCTCACCGCCCCCTCATCCCGCCTGCGAGTGCTCAATAGCCAGGCTCTCATAATGCCGGTATTAACAGTCAGAACTTTGAAAAGAAAAGAAAAAAACACGGTGTAGGCATTTCCTCTACTTAGGAAGTGCTACGTATTCAAGGGATCATTGTAGGAGTCTGATAAGCAGTGTGTGTCTAGGCGGCGAACACTAGGTAAGGTTGGAAGATCTACATAGTACATACTTCTTCTCACTTGATCCATCTGGTTCGACCGACAAGCCGACTTACTGTATTGGCCACACATTGCCTTCGGTCTGCTTCGGGATGAGGCCATTAGTGCACGACCATGCGTGATTACGTCTCATTGAAGGCCTGCCTACATATCAGTGCCTGGACAGCTTACATCTTGGCCCATAGGTTTGCCTGCCGTAGTCATGTCACTAGTAGTCTAAGTACAGAGAGGATAGTTTAGTTGCCCACCTACATCGGCCGTGAACAAAGCACAACCGATTCGGGGACTTATCGGGTATGTGGGTACCTACCTAGGTAGCTTACTTACAGTCCACTGGGGGTCGAGAACTCATCCTTGGAGAAAGTACACCTTCCTTACCTTTGCTCTACCAGACTCTCCCATACATGATGTGGGCATATCACTACGCCTAAAGAGGTTTAATACCAGGAATCAATAAGAGATGCCAAGTTGAGGATTGAGACAGCCCATCTGTAAATGTACAGCACTTCAAGCCTCACCTCTGTAAATGTAGGCAGGTGGTACTAGGCATTGCTACATATGATGACTACTTTTTCATATTATCCTCTCTCTCTACGATCAAAAGACGATGCCACCACGTACATATTTGAGCTGACAGCACACACAAAAACGAGGGTGTGCCCTATTCTGTGCTGTAACCCCGAAAGTATACACCGCCCATCTCGCTTAAATTTGAACAGGCATGGCGATGGTATCAGCAACAACATCTAGTTCGAAAGGGCGTCACGTATCACTTTGTTCAAGAGGAGATCGGCAGGTCAATATATAGGGGTACCTACGGAGTGAAGAGTCTAACATATACCAAAGACCTTTAGGCTGCGACACTCGAATTGGCTATGCTAATGCCAGCTGATCGAGCAATTTGAGGTGATAGACCTACATCCAATCCTACGCAGCCTAGAATAGGGGCTATTCGATCTTTTGCACCACTGGCTGATCTATACGAGCGCGTTTTCTAACCGCACGTAACATTGTGTCGGCTCTCTCGCAAACTTCTGTACAGCATCGTACCCGCCCAAGTGAAGCGGTACTTGAAGCAGCTTAAAGTGCCAGATAATCAGTACAAATTGCATTTTAAGGGTCTGCAGCGCCAGTCTCTTGCCGAAGCACCCGCGCGGTCCTAGTCCAAAAGCAAGTTGGGGCCCAGATGCAGGATCGAAAGTCACCACGCCAGATACTGCGTCTGTCTTGAGCCAGCGCTCAGGTCGGAATGTGCCAATGTCTTTGTCGTTCCAGACACCTGTGAGGGCTTTTCTTTCGCTGCGTCGCGCCCCAGGGCTACGGACACTGTCTAGTATGTTCATGTTGGGCTCCAAGTACCCGGCGCCGTTAGCCATCAAGAATACATCGGTTCCCTTAGGGATGTGACGTCCGAGCACGGTTGTGTCTTGTAGGGCCTGGCGCACTACGAATGCGATGGTGTTGGCGTGTCGGAGCACCTCTTCAACCACGGCATCGAGATAGGGAATGTGCACCTTGGCGATCTCTGGGTAAGTAGGGGCTCGCTTTGCTTGGGAGGCTTGGGGAAACGCAGTATGAAGAGCCGTGCGTAGGTTGTCCTGAACATGGGGATTATCAGTCAACATTTTGACTCCCCAGGCCACGGTGGTAGCCGAAGTATCGTGCCCAGCCATCATGAAGCCGAAGAACTCGTCATAAATACCCCGCTTGTGGTAATTTGGTTGACGACGTTCCTTGCTAGCAACCTCCCTCTCGCGTAGCAAAACAGAGTGTAAGGCACTGCGAGGCTCGTCATTGCCCTTGTCTATCAGAGCTATTGATTCGTCTACTTTATTCCGAATATAGCTATCCTTAATAGCTGTGGCATTCCTCATGTACGGGAGCTTTCGAAATACCCATGAGGTGAGGATAGGGGCTGGAGACAATTGTGTGTCCGTCACTGAGTTTGCTAATGTCAAAACCGCGGCGAATGTCTCAGGGATCTTGCTGTCTGGGAATTGGACCGGCTGATCAGTATCAGAGGTTAAGTCAGGTTTCCATTCCGACACGGCTGCGAGACGCTGGATCGTAATGCTCTCCGCTTCAGGCAGTCCAAATGAAGAGGCGAATATGCCGTCTAGGGCTGCGTATGTTATATCATGATGAGCCGAGAACGGCCGACCCTTCGCTCTGTCACACTTGGCCTGCCATACCTTGATTAAGGTGCAGACTGATCTATACACCTCTGGTGCACTTACTTTGCTGATAAAAGTTGGGGCCATAAGGTGATTGATAAGGTTCCGATTGTTCTTGAAGCGCGCATCTGTCGACAAGAATTGAATGTGCTGCTCAGGGAGAATGCCGCTGATCAGCTCTCCGAAGAAGCCACTGCGGTCAAATTCTTTCCGTCTTAAGAGAATATCTTGCGCCTCAAAGGGGTCTGTAACCACGACCCACGGTAGCGATCCCGGTTTAATGAATGCCTGAACAATAACACTTTGATGCCGTGTAGTGAGTGAGGTAAGCCAGCACTGTTTTATGGTTAAACAGTCAGATCCGCTATGATGGCTGTTTTTTGAAGACTCACGAATATTCGTTTCGTGCGCATGACATAACTCATCATCTCAGGGACGTCGCCGAACAATTTTTGGGCGGCATCGCGATTATACGGGATGCCAGCCAGCGGCTTGGGAAGTATAGCTCGACGCACTACATATAACGCCAAAGCTAGAAAAACAAGCAACAAGTCGCCTCTAGCGAAAGACATCACAGAGCCCATTCTATGCCCTCCTTCATTCAAAGCTCGACGGTCAACCAAGCTGGGCCAGTGCAGATTCCTTATATAACTCAACAGATGATTGATGTAATTATTGACTCGCGGGCCAACTTCTTACTCTTGAGATGTTGCAAGTAGGCGAAAGCCAAGGTATGGTGACACAATGAGTTCTTGGGCTAGATGCCGCTGCTCAATCAGTACGGATAGATCGTGCGGACCCAAGTATCATCTTATGGGTACGCAAGAATGGTTTTGAAGAGGAGAATCCCTGTGCTAATCTCGCATCAACACAACTCGCTTATCCTATCACGCCAGGTAGGTATCTTACATATATGTATGCACTTTGCACTTGACATGGCAGACCAAGCCTTTCAAATCTAGTCTCACTATAAACTAACTTTTAGTAAAGTATTCAATGATCAGTAAAATGTTTATGAGTTTAATATAGATAACCTCGTTTTATAAATTCGATCTAATTAACAGGCTTTGACTATCTGCTTTCGAGCTCTAGGTCGTACATGAACGCTACCGATGGCGGATCTAGTCTAGCGTCGGGGTAATTAGCGCTGCTAGATCAATCTTTGACTGAACGGCCATATATCGTGCTTTGGAGTCAGTTTCTGCATCGAGGTTTTCGAATTCCACAATTGGACTACATGAATTGTTTCATTGATTCAAGAAACTAAACGAATATTTAGTTCAAGCCATCCGGGCCCCGAAAAGCGATGATTCAACTTCAGTCAATGATCAACTATACTAGTTATTTGTTCAGACCTCCATAAACCGAGCGATAGCTCACAATGAAATGGGTTTATAGAATCAAATCCTATTGAAACCGGGTGCCGTCTTTCTTCATAGATAGCTAACGTTCATGCAGAGCAAGTCTTACACACATAGCTCTACAGCTCCAACCATACTACAGACCTCTTTATATTTGTAGACTAGCTACGTCTCCGATAGAATTGATATGGCACATGGGCGCAGACCAGCGAGTTGCTGTAACAAGAGAGGAAATTATCACCAGGACCACCAACTCTTGTGAATCGGTTCCAATGTTGTGTCTGCCCCTTATTCCTTCCTCCCCAAAGAGCTTCCAAGTGCTCGGTGGCAGGAGGCTCTCACTTGCCGACGTCCTTACCTGCTTTGGTGCCTACGCCTACAGCGCACCTGCCTAGGGACCTATCTAGTATGTAATGGTGAAGATATCGAAAGCCCCTAGCTCCTTCTCCTAACGTGTATGCTGTCCGAGGCAGCGGCAGTCCAGTCGCTTCCAGGTAGGGCAATGCCACAGTATGGACTGTAGACAAGAGCCCCGACAACCTGCTCTCACGTTTCGACACCTCTGTTTCTCCCAACTGTTGGCCGCTTCAACACATGCGTAATGTTACATGTCCTCTTCTAACGCTGTGTTCAATGGCCTTCCATGAGAATGTCTATCCTCTGTTGTTGTCGTAATCACCAGTCGTCCGAGAAAAAGACACAAACAGAGCCCCTTGAACTGCCTATCCAGCCACCTCGTGCAAGATTGTCTAAGACGCTGTCACGATCTGACACTGATATGTATCTGTCATCCATCTTAGCCTCCCGGGGCCCTTCACAGCTGATCATCCCCGCCTACCATAATATTGTCGATCCAGAAGCCGTTGACGTAGAAGACTCCGACGACGAGGGTCCAGACAGAAACACTCGAGAGCCAAACATGACTGCCTTGGGATCATTCAGAACAAAGTTTATTCGGCGTTTATCCCACCGAGCCGACTCCAAGGCCTGCTCTGGACCCTCTGTTGGTACTAGTGATGAAGAACTTGCCCGACGCGCAGAGCTTAAGCGTCTAATGCACAAACGAATTCAAGACGAGCTGAAAAGTGAAGAAGAGGAAGAGGAGGATGAAGACAATAACATGGGGCTCTCACCTCTCAAGCCTCCTGTCATCAATGATTGCAGAGAGTCTGAGCTTCCCGGAGGTGGTCCCAGAGATACAATTGAATTCTCTGTTTCTGCCGTCGACGATCAAGAACCTATAAAGGAGATCCACACACCGTCAGGGACACCATTTCCCTCAACCCCTGTTATTACAGGGCCGCAAGAGTCATTCCAACAGCGAAGCCACCACTCTAAGTCACCTAAAGCATCTATCGACAACTCTTGTCAGGAATACAACATACTCAACAAAGTCGACTCTGTTGTTCAGCCCCAATCATCTCCGCATCTTACCCCTGTTCATCTATTGGGAGGAAGTGGTCGTGGATCCCCCTCTACTGCCTCATGGCGCTTGTCTTACAGCGAGATCCACATAGAAAGCTATATTGAACCATTAGTAGAGGCTAGAGCAGCCTCTCGTCCTCAATCACTACTACCAGAACGCTCATTGTCCAAGCTAGACAATAACACAACCCAGGCATCCGAAACAGATGCCACTAGTTACTATATCAAGCCTGCCATGCAAAACGGAATGATTGGAACAAGCCAAGCCATGCAAACTGGTCAAAATACCCACCTCGAAGAGGACAGTGAAAACAGGGATATCTCTAGCGACTCTTTTGAGACGACAGATGGCCGATATTCACCAATGGATGTGTGGTTACGGAGTCAGAACGTACATTGCGCTTCGGACTCATCAAGCTGCTCAGATCCTGAGATAGGACACGAAAGCTCAAACAATTGTGATATCACAGATAGAGCTGCAGGGCAGCAGTATTCAGGAAAGTCTTCAAGTCATTCGATCTTCACGGAACAGACTGTTGCTTCCAGTTCGATTGTACGAGAGCACCCCCCAGGCGCTTGGCCGATGACACCAGAGCAGATCACTGGCAATGAATCTATTGTATCGTATCATCCCTCTAACCTAATACATAATGTAATTGACACAGCATCGACACCTACGGAGGATCAGGACCAAGACGTATCCTCACGTTATACGTCATCTCGATACACCACCAGGCCAAATAGCCAACAGGCTGCACCAATGGACTCGCATCAAAGCCTAACAGAGCTTCTGGGAAATCGCCAGATACTGCAGCCACTTTCTTCAGCTCAAGGTAAGTGAGGTTGTGAGTAACAACTCAGATGAACTGTACTAAGCTGACACAACGAAGGATCCGTCAGTCAATATAACGTAACGGATAGTGAGAACTCAGGCAGCTCATATCGAACAGCTCTAAACAAAATGCCATCATCAGATCATACCAAAACTGATCCAGAGTTCACACGGGTTGGCATGGCTGAGGCATTGTCCATCAATGCTTCAGAAACAGAAAGTTTTCGGCAGAGAGAAGAGGAGCTAAAATCGATTGAGAAACGGTTTGGGCTCACACCAGCGCGCCGATATCCCAGGACACCAGTGCGTAGCAAATTCAGAGAGGAATTTGATGATTCTAAAGATTCAAGTATTGGTAAAAGTTCGATTCTGTCCAAATTATATCTTGCAATCCCCAAAAAGTCCAGAATGCCGAGCTCGCATATGGGATTGAACAAAAGTAACGAAGAGATTGGAATGCACCTGGTAGATTGCCGAAAGTCACAGAAGTTACAGCTATCCGCGATAGACTCGAATCAGGAACATTGTCTACCCTCCAAAACGGTCCCTGGTGAGCTCCCAAAATCCATCATATCCTTCCTTGAAATATATGGGGAGTGGGAGTTGCCTAGTTGGAAAGAGCTAATTGCGTCACTCATCAATTCGCGTGGATTCGCTATGCGTGGTCACTATCATTGACTGACATATTACACAGAAACCCAAGAGGAAGCCACAGGCCACCGGCAACGTACTAAGAACCAAGGAGCGGATCACCACACTGGACGTTTGAAAGGTAGACTCATCAAAGTATCGGCCCTCAAAGCAGACTTAAATAGTTCCGAAGCTCAAGCCATCCATCCCGGGACTCGATGCCTCGATATCAATACAACCACCGGTAAAAAGAGTATAGGAAAAGACAAGGCGAGACATCCCCTTCCGGTGCCGGAGGATATTGGCGGAACGAAAGATGCTGAAGCTGGAAGGACTGTTGGCATACATGCTGGTGTCTTTCAAGAGTGGGTAGAGCAGCTTCAGGCCGAGGCCGTACAACGAGAAAGTCAAGCTCAGTTTAGACATAACGTCCCCAAAGATCAGCCTCTGAGACTGCACACTCCTCCCGCCTCATGGGCGAAATGGCCATCACATACACGCCGGGAGAGAACGGCAGCAGCTGGTGCTAAGGATAGGGTAATTGCTCGGGATTTTGCAGCTGTACCGAGCCCGGATCTTTCCAAACCTAGAACAGACAATAAACAGGCAATGGGGCCAGATTTGACCGAAACATCCAGAAACATATCGAGCCAGCTCGGCAAGGCACTGAAATCTAGCTGGAACAAAATGATGCACACAGGCTCTATTGGTCGCACTCCTGACCATGGACTCACAACCCAGGGTTCCCTGATGTCTCATGGGTTTTTGGAGTACCCAGAGCTCAAGCTACTTCCCACTGCAGAAAGCTACCGAGAGGTACAAGCTCTGGACCAACAGATAGATACAATGAAACGCCGTTCTATATCTGGAAAGCGTTGCGTGCGACAATCTGGTAACGACGGTGCGAGAGGTCCACTAGCAAGTCGTATTGCTGAGGAGGTCCATAAATTTCAGATTGGCAGCGAGAATACCCCTTGGACCGATATCCAGCACAATACTAAATTTTCGACACCTACAGAGTTCTTGTCGCCTGCACATGCCCTTGTTCGCCGCTCTGGGCCATATAATCAAGAGCCTTTCAGTAGTGCGGGATTTCAAAGTGCGTACGAAGATTGCGTGCAGACTCAGATGCTCGATGAGGGTGACGATAACAACATAGTTGAAGGCCAAGATAGGGCCATTATCAAACGAGCAAAATCCACTGGTAATATCAAGATCGAACAACCCGAAGACGGGAGAAATCCTACGCCTATCCGAAAAGCAATGAAGATGGGTCTACGACGACATAAGTCTTTGGGTTGGATTCGCGGTCGCAACAATGGTTCAGACAAGGTCCTTGCGGGAGGGTTAGAACAGCATAGTATAGGAGAACTTAATATTTCTACCCAGACTAACTAGTTATAACTTTTCGAACCAGTTGACGGCATTCCTTCAAGGCTGCAGATTGTAAGCATGAGCTTATATTATCATAGTGTATAGATTGATTAGGGAGCTGATAGGAGTTCCCAAAGCCCGTCGCTAGTGTTTAGGGAGAGAGGGTAATATTGGGCTGGGGTAGCTAGAGAAGCAATTAGGTACCCCATCTTCACTCTTGTGGACTTGCTTAAGGAGGCGAATAGCATACTCATAATACGTGCCGGGTGTACACCACTAGAATTAAAATACTGCTTATTAAACAGATACGGAAGATCAATGACAATACGATGGTTTCCCTAACCAAGACTATGCTCCTCGATACTTGAAGCTCTACCTTAGATGTCTACACAAGGACTATTCTTGCCAAACAAAGGGCTTGTTCCACGAGAGAGCGCCTTAATTGACTTGTTTCTTCTGGAAAGCTCATACCTTTGTCATGTTTAGAAACAATGAACAAATAATCCCACGAGATCGAAAGTTATTTAAGAGGTTCTTGACGTCGCTTCGAGACAGTCCTCATCATTGGACAAGCAGCTAACTGCACCACCACCTTCAGATATTTGTCAGGAACAAGCTTAACTGAAGAAATCAAGTACGTCTAGATCTCATTTACACTACCAGAAACAGTTAATCAGATTTAGGTAAACTTTTTTCAACATGTCTGAGAACTGCATCACGGATAACTTCGCGACAAACTGGTTACCTCATTTTTCCCCTGAAGGCAACATCCTCCCTGATGTCTCCTTCAAAGTAGACTGCCAGATCTGCAGCAAGTCACTCGCTATCTCAGATCCCGCAGATGGTGAGAATTTCGAGACATTTACAGTTTTGCCTTGTGGCCACGCCTTCGGTCTCGAGGACGTACAGACTTGGGTCATAGCCTCGGATTCGGCAACTTGTCCTTCTTGCCGAGAGCCTCTATGGCACCGCGATTGCGAGCATTACATTAGCCTCAGACCACTAGAAGCTGGGATGAATAATATGCGTAAAGCCATATCCAAGTGTATAAGACAGATCCCCCCAAAATGTCGGCATTGCCGCCATGGCAACGCTGATGATAGCCCATCAGACGATCACGGAGACGACGCTCCCGGACCTCTCTTTGATGAGGCAGAGCTTGCAAGACTTTTTATTGGCGATAATGCAACGGCGCATGATGAGGCAGAGCCTGAAATACTTTTTATTGATAATAATGGAGCGGCGCATCGCGTTGAACTCAGATCGAGCAGAAATGTTCATGGGCCTCGTCAAAGAGTCCAGTTGGCGTCAGGGGTGCAGGTAACGTACGACCCAAGGGCAGCTTCACCACCACAACGGCTACCACGAAGAAGTGCGAGACACTACGCTGAAACGGGCCAACAGCCGCCAAACTTGCAGCGAAGGAATGCCATTGTTGGTGGTATGGCAACAGCGCCAGATTTTGGCTCGCGTAGATCAGAACGTGGTCGTAGCCGTCAACATGGCCCACCTATTCAGGGGCAATGGGACGATGTAGATGAGCTCATGGAGAGAATGGCCCGTCGAATTGGTAGGTGAGTTGACACAAGTTGCATTGTGCTAACTTTCTTAGTAGGGATCCTCTTCTTTGTCGTTACCTTGTCCATCTTACTATCTTCGTCCTCATGTGTCTAGTGAGCACCGTATTGCTCATTTATGACGGTTTTAGGAAGATGATAGAACGTCGAGATGGCGAGTGATATTCGGCACTTAACCTTTCCCTGCACCGTCTGCTCTCAAATAGTACTTACTATTCAATCATAGATTTTCATTCCAGTAATAGATTTTATGCCAATTGATATTTTCTTTGCATTGAGAATACACTGTGTAGACTTTTGAGTCATAGCTGAAACCAAGCAAAGATCAGGCCGTTGACAGGTAATACTGCTATTGAAAGTGAATATTATGTAAATATAGACTTTGTGACGTGGTTTTTGGCCCCCTCGGTTATGTATAAAGTCCTTCAATCGAATTCCTTTGAAACGCACACAACAACAATCCTCCATTATCAGAAACCCGCACTGGTAGACCTCCTCTCGCGATACCAAATGGCCAATGCCGATGCAACAGCCATGACCGCCCAACGATCCCCGAGCGACCCATCCGCGCCTGTCCCAAGGAATCTGAAGCGCAGGACTTTTGTTATGGACCAACTCACTTCCGACCACACCGCCACAACCTCTTTCCCGTCGCTGCTCTGCCCTAACACATTGCTGCTATACTTCCTCTTCAAGGGCGCATACAGAGACGAGGGGTGTAGTATCGACAGAGGCGGATTCGACACGCGTACGAGCTTCCACCCCGAATGCCGCCCGCCGAGCGTCTCGACCTCGAAGCCGCGGCTGTGCCGCCACTCGAAGCGCTCTCTGCCCCGGCCCGAGGCGTTCGTCTCGATGCTGAAACTCATGATCCGCGTGAACGCGCCGACGGACTCGAGGAGCTCATGAGCCACGAGGAACCCCGATCCTTGGCGTGCTGGGAGCGTGATGGTTGTCGAGTGGCTGAATGGTTGGTGATCTATCGTTGCTAGGGGTGGCGCTACGGTTAGGGGAAAAGGGGGGAAGATGTTAGCGTACGAGGTTACTAAGGGTATTGTGTATGTGTATGGGGATATATAAATGTATGAAAATGGTGTAGCTTCACAGGATGACTCAAAGACGAAAATAACGTACAATCCCTTGAAATGCCCCTGTGAATGACCATGTCAGGTCGCATGCCGAACCCATGCGTTGAAACGGCATAGAGCGGCGACACCTGGCCCTCCCCAATCGTATAGTGTTGTAGGCTTTGGCAATACAAGGAGAAGGCCTGGGGAAAGATTGGTTCGTCGATCCTGCTTCTGATATGAGCATAGACGGGTTGGATTATCGTGCTTGAGATGGTGGCAAGGGTGTAGCGTCTGGCGTCAATCTGATTGTTGTTGCTGTTGCGATGACGGTGACGGCTCGTGCTCGTGGCCTCGGCGTACGAAGGGGGAGGATCATCCGGATCTAGATCCAGATCTGTTGGTGGCGCCATTATGTAGATGTTTCATTCACCTTTTCGTCATATGAAAGGGTTACTATTGAGCATAGTCTAGGGTGTAAGTTGAAATGAAGATGCTTGTAAGTGTCCTTTAGGGCCTCATTCTGAGGAAACGGTGAAAAATGACTTGGAAGTGAATGCGTCTCAATGCAAATTGGCTGTATAGGTGGGCGGTGATCTGGATGATATTTCAGGATTCCGCTTTTCATTAACGACAAAGAGTTCTCAGCGGATAATAGAACGCCGTAATCTCAAGATAATGCTTCCTATAGCAAACAGAAAGGGCTCTGTATATGTGCACCTGCGCTTTTTCCGTGTGTGGACGGAGACCTGATTTCAAAGCATTGCGGCATGAGTGTTTCGCGCTTTGAACTTTCCTGGTAATCATCGAAATGCTAGGACTGGTGTTTCTGGCAAGTACTTGATAAAGTCCAGCAGGCCATAACAACCGCGTTTCAAAAGTAACTCACCACAGTAGGTAAATTGATGTTAATCAATTAAGTTTTCATCAATAAACTTTGTTTTAAGCCAAATACATCTCCATCGACATCATCATAACTTAATACCCTATGTTAAGTGCAACATTACTTTATTTGTGCATAACTATTTGATGTTTCATAGCCCATCTCCAACTCAAGAAAAGAACCGCCTATGGAGCCATAGCATCATAATTCGCCATACTTTCTGGTCCGCAATAGACCACATCCAATTGACAACAAAGGGAATATTCGTGGAGCAATCCAAAGTCGACTCCGTGTCCTATGAAACACGCAGAGCAACTATGAGTATAATCGAATGCGTAAGGGTATAATGCGTAAAGGTATAATGCATAAAAACAGGTTGTAAGGCGGCAAAGAAAGAAAAAAGGCGATGTGTCGCCAGCACGGATTTTGCTTTTAAAACCCTTGGGCATGAAGGTAGAACAGTATTAGGAAACGCTTCATCGACATTCATACGATAAAGGTCATTAAATATGGCATAGAGTGTTTATCGCCTGTCTAGGCACTTGGGCTTAGTTGTGCGTGAAGAGTGTGGGCGTAGAATCTCTGAATTAGATTCGTGTAATGATGGAAGGGCCAGAGCGTGAAAAGGTGCATCCTATGCCTTTTTCTTCTGTTTGCTCTGGTGCTTCTTCCATTCAATTTTCACGACTTCCAGGAACCTCTGCTCGTCCTTAATAGGGACCCACGAGGTGAGAGACTTCATGGCGTTTTCAAAGTCGGAGTCGATAAGTGTCGAATGTAGCGTGTCGATGATGGCAAGACTTGTTGCATGTAATATCTCCAGTCCCTTAGATGTGGGATAATTTTCCGTCTCCTTGCCTGTCCCTGGAGTAGGTAGCGGCTGCTCGGGAGGAGAGGAGCCGAGCAACATGAAGACGTCCCAAACGCGAAGCTGAACCGGAAATGGTATTGACAGATTGAATAGAGTTAAGTACCATCGAGTAGCATAGGCCGTGGGATCGATGCAAAGCTCTTTCTAAAGAGAATTAGGAGATTCGTAACCTTCGAGGACTTTGGTTGCAACTTACCAAATTTTCTGCCACATCCTTGTCGTTCAGCCAATGCGTTTCAAAATCTTTTAGGGCGCCCATGAGTTCAACAAAACCGGTTTGATATATCCGGTTGAGGCCACGGAACTGCCAAAGTCGCACAAGCATGATAAAGCATTGTTCCTCGTCATAGTAGCTAAGTAAGGTCGCCGCTAACGTTGCCATACCCTGGACATAGCCAGTATCGGGAAAGTAGAGGGACATGGCATGCAAGACCCGAAATAAGAGTCGTTGTCCGCCTCGATATCTCCTCCTAAACATGATGTGCTGGTTGATAGTCCTAGGGACATCCAGGTCGATCTGTATGTCATCCGGTGATGGCTCGTCAACAAGACGGCGGAAGGCGGCCATGAGCTCCTCATCAGATACATAGTTGACTTGATCAGCCTTCGCGCTCGAGGCCAAAAACGAATACCAGGCCGCAGATCTCCAGCAATCCGGTATACCCTTCCAAGTGCGCTCTATAAGCTTAGGGTTCTTAGCATCAAAATGAAAGATTGTACCCTGTCCTTCGGAACCAGGTTTCACTATCTTAGCCATCTTTCGCCATTTCTCAGAGCGTTTCCCCTCTTTGCGTTTCATCTCGGCTATCATCTTGTCAATCCCTTCATCTTCGGTGATGTTTGAGAGTCCCGGTTGCAGCGCAAGTAGATCGCCAGCCTCGTCGATCAACCTCCTATCTCTGTTGTGGGGAAGCTTATTGGTCGCCTGGCGAATAGTAGATCGGACGGACCGGCGCGACATAGCAGAAACCTCGGAGGTATGCGTGTTGAGAGATCGCGCTGAGAACTTCTTGGTAGGGCCGCGCTTAGCGCCCACCGAAAGCGACGCGGCATCCTTGCGTATCAGTACGTTTCTGTTCTTCCGAGATGAATATCTGATAGGCGAAGAGCCAGGTGGTGTTGCAGTGCTGGGCGGTGAGCTTGATTCTGGCCGATGGGGCACAATAAAACCGTAGCGATCGACATCTTGGCCATCTACCCCCTCCCAGTCCTCAATGCCGCCGGCTAGTTCACGATTACCTTGTTGCGCTAGCGAGGACGTAGAAGCCGACGTTTGAGTAGGGTGTCCAAGTCTTTGGTCGCTTGGTCTGTCATAGTCAAGGCTGGTTAGCACGATCAATGGCAGAAAGGAGTTTGGAGAGTCAAGGAAATCATACGCGTCATTGCCAACCACATCTGACAGGACTTCTTGGGGAGGCTCAAATGCCTCACCAATTGGCGAAGGCACGTCACCGTCTCCGAATGGGAGAACTTCCCCGGATTCATAGAGAGATCTCACCTTTTGAGATTCCTTCTCGGCCTCTGCAGAAATGACCCGAATACTGGGGGGTGGCTTATGGGATGTGGATGTGTTATCGCTCACGGCATTAGGCGGCTGTTGGGGGTGATGGGCGTGCGACGACTCGGGAAGTTGAAATGGTTTTTGGATGATCGCGGCGACGCCCATATCATCTTCGCGCGGGGGGCGCGCAGGCGCTGGATTGGCATGTTCCCTTTTCGACGCGGTGGGGACGAGGGGGAAGACACGAGCTTTGTTGTTATTGTTATTGGCGCTGGAGTTGATCTTGGTATTGGTAGAGGTCGACTGGTCTGGGATCGCAGCCTTATCGGCCATCTTTTGATGGTGATTGGCGCTGCTAGTGCTGCCACTTGTCTTCCACGGACGTTTGCCGCCGAAGATGAGGCTACCGCGGATGGAAAAGGAGAGTTTGCTTAAGTCATCTTCCTCAAAGAAGCTTTCGCAGGGGATGTTGGTGGAGATAACTGGCGACGACGGTCCATGACTAGCAGCAGGACCTGGGACGGCACTGGGGTTAGAGTTATTAATTGAGTGAATCGGGTTAGTCGGCCTCCGCGAATGGGAGAGCGAGTGGGAGAGGGGCAGGGGTGACGAAGTGGAGGAGGACGACAAGGAAGAGGGCGATGGGGCCGCCATGGTTTTACTGGCCGCGGCTTTGCCATTCGAGTCATTGTCCATGTGCAGACCTCCCAGACCTCCCTTCCCACCACACTCTCTCTCGGCGCACATGCGCATCGATCGAGACCCGTCCAGATCCAAGCTCCCGTTTCTGGGCCCCATCCCGGCCGCCTCCCCGTCGTCAGTGGATGTGGACTTCTTGCGCATTCGCATTAGCGACGACGGCGACGATCTGTACGAGGAGCCGGTGCGCAGGCTGAAGCTCCTGAACCGCCTCGAGAACTGGGGCGGCGGGGTCGCGGGGGATGCAGGCAATACCGGCGACGCTGTGCTGCCGACGGAAAGTGCAGGCGACAATGACGACTCGCTGGGCCTGCTGTCTGCTTCGCTGACTCGCTCCTGCCCCCGTTCCCGCTCCTGCTCCTGCTCTCGTTCCCGTTCCCGTTCTCGTTCTCGCGCTCGCCCGTGCGTGCCTTCTTTTCTCCTGGTCTTCTCTCCGTGTCGCACGTAGCCCCGGCTCTGTTCTTGGCTGAAGCCAGAGTCCCGTTCGTAATATGAGTATATCGACGAGCCAACTGAATTGGACTTTAATCGAAGCGGCTGCACTCCGGACACCGCGCCGTATTTCTCGTAGGCAAAAGGGTCCTCGTCCTCGTCGCTGCTGTTCTCCCTGTAATAGGCATTTACGTATGAGCCATACGAGTGAGAAGATATTGATGCGTGCACAGAATCTCTCCTTCCGTGACTGTCAAAGGTCCGGGGCGTACTGATGGTGCGTAGAGCGGGATGCTGCTCAGTTGGCGGCGGAGGACGGGGAGGCGGAATGGGAGGAGGCACGACAATAGGTGAGTTTGTGACCCCAGCAGGCCTTGTGAGATTGAGGGAGGAGGCACGAGGGGGCGGTCGCCGGGGTGAACGAGGGGGCGGCAGAGGAATCGGGGGCTCTAAGGCGATGGTTTGATCATACCGTAGTGCTATCAGCCTTGAGTCGTCTTTGAATGGCGCTGCCAATGTAGAGTGCCGCTCGCGTTTGCTACGCTGCACGCTGCCGCGACTCTTGAGTCCCTCGACCGACGAGGGGTGTGAGGAAGGATTGGAAAATGGCGCTGCTCCTCCGACTCCTCCAACGCCTCCTTGCACGGCTCCGAACATGATCTCCTCGCAATTTCGACTACCTGAATGATGCTATTTTTATGAGAACGATGCAACGCTTAACCGGGTCTCACAACTCGGTGGAGGCAGGGATGTTCACGCCGCCTCAGTATCACAACGTTGTTGAAATCCCCGATTCCCGGCTAGGCTATCCAATCGATAGGGTAAGGCACCGTAGAGGCCAGTAATCTTTACCAACAGAAGCTGCACTATAATGATTCGGCGTGGGTAATAACAGCAATATGAGATGTATGATCTCTTACGCTGGGCCTCCTTTATCTATAAGTCCAATGGGGGCCAGAGACAAGGAGTGGGTATTACACGATCATCTGTCATGCATCAATATAAAGCAGGCTGGATCACCACTAACAAGCTGTGTCTCGACACCCTGGAATGACTCGCACTCGGCCAGAAATATTGATCTGTCCAGATCTAAGCAGGGTTACCTTCGAGAAGGCTACGTCAGCTGTATTGATCAAGTGGGATGCAGCTGTCGACTGGAAAAAGTCCAGGCCTTTGCCTGGTGGTAGGAAATGGGGGTGACGCTAAAACGGCCAATTGAGTCGAGACATACCGGCTGGGCAAGATAGAGCGCCTAATAGACCAAGCTGGATTTCTTTTGCAAAACGCATACCAGAGCCTGGCGGTCTTTGAGATTAGGCTTGTTTGCTTTCTTGATTGACGAGACGCTCGCGGGCTGCAGTGCAGGAGTCCTTCATCGGCCTGTGCAGTAACAGGCTGCCGGCGCCACTGTGTGATAGATATAGTATAGTAGTATCATGAGGGATCTGCGCTGCCCGGTTTATTTCTTGAGAGAGGGACCAAGCGAGGAGCAGTGCGACAGCGTTTCTGAAATGCTAAACAGGGTGGCGGCTCTTCCTTTTTTCTCTCTTTTCTAAAACAATGTCTGTCTATCTCTGTCTATCGCTCTACGTCGGGAAGACGGTCCAGCACGCGTACGCACCCACCGCCGAGGGACCAACCTTACGTAGCACCAACCACTGACACCCAGAATGCCGACATACAACGGTGTTGGCGACGGACATGTATCGCTTCCTAACTAAGCCGGCCTAGCCTAAGCGGTCTACATACGCGACTCTTTTTTTAGTCAGGCATGGTCATCATGGTCTCAGCCGAAACGGCGTGGGAGGACCAATTGACGGCATACCAACCACGAACCACATGATTATGCCTGGGCCTGTAGGCTGTAGTGCGGTCCGATTTCTGGCGACAAAACGGAAGGCGTCAATACCTGCCCTGCACAAGATGCCCAAGGAGTGGGCCAGCGTTGGCGATGGTCTAGTCCTTATCCAGCTGTTGCAGCAGAGCTCGTCACACACACACACATCCTCACGCTCTACGTAGTACGCCCCGGCATTGGTCGAGACGCGGCACTTACTACTTCAAGGCATATATATATTCACACTTGCAGCGTCATCCTCGCGCGTGGCCACTGGCGCATTGGTTGTACCGAGCATACCTAGCTGACGAGAAGCTGATGCGTCGGTTGTGTTACGTATCATTTCCCGCGTGGTCTGTTAATAGATTCGAGCGAGGACCCGGGGCTTTGTCTACGCATTTGCCAAAGAGGCCATCTGTCACTTACACATGGCGATGGTGCATCCTCCACGTAGCCGACTGACTGAGTGGCGGAGGATGAAACTCCCCCCAATGGTAGACACGCCCATTTCTATCTGCCCCGAACTCTCCTCCGATCAGCCGCCACGGAGCTGTTAAGCACCGTTAGCGTATAGTAATTCAGTGAGCTAGCTATCCGCCGTCTGTGCTGTAAATCCAAGATATTAGTAGTAAGCTCGTTCCTAGCTAAAACCGCACAGAAACTTGTCATAAGCTCATTGACAGCCAACTTCAAGGCCTTTGGCTTGTATCAGACCTACTTCACCGCATGTCTTGCTCACCCAATCAAAGACCAAGCCACTACGGTCCATAGACGGCGAGCAACGTGCCGTGGTGAGGGTGGTCGCCAGGAAATAAGTCCGTATGCCCGCAACGTTTCGTGAAGTATGGCATGTGGCAGGAGAGGGGCTTCAGTATACCTCGTGAATAGGCCACAATGTACAATGTGGTTTCCAGGTATGTTTGCGCTCTGTGACTCTGTTTAACCTGTTTCAACGGTCTCCGCAATTGTCTGTTCCTCCGGAGGGGCTGGTTTCCCCCCACCACTCCAGCCTACGAAGTAGTACAATGAATCATGTGTGTGGGTTCTCCGTCGACATGCCTGTTTGGGTAATGTAGGGGTCTAGATATGGCTTCAAAACCGGGCCGGGGAATCTCTGCACTTCAGTATCTCTTCGTCGCCTGCACAGACAGTGATCTACCGGGACAACTATGTCGGTATCGGAAGGTAACATAACCAAGATGCCCGAGGTATGGGATTTGAATTCGATTCTGATGATCATGTTGACAACCAGACAAGGAACTAACTGATCAGACATCATCACAAGCCTGCTCGGCCATTAACTCGGAACGGCGGGGTAGATCGAAGTAAGGGAAGGGACGAAATATCAAGGGATCGTCCACGTAGTATCCCAACAGATTAATAATGACCGGGGACGTGGAGCAATCAATCCAGCTTTGTTCTAGAAAACCCCCGCGGGTTAGTAGTTCCGAGAAAGTATTGCCGCCAATCTGACACTGGTATTTAGCCAGCGTATCCCAAAGCTGCCGCCTGCGATCGAACAATTTGCACGATAGTGTATTAACAAGGAAGTACAAAGCATCCCGCCCTATCGGGTGCAAAGACGGGACATTGTTTTTTTTTTTTTTTTTTTTTTTTCGTTCTTTCTCTTTACTAAATTGTGCAGTCCCGACTTGGCGTGAAACACCTGGTTTGGTAGATATTCTAGGCTAACTATATATTTCACGAACTGGCGGAGTAGTTGGCATTGTAAGGGGAACAACGTCAAGTGATGCCACGATGAATAGCTGACAACAAATTAAATCTAGTCTAGTTATGTGTCATGTAGATCACCAGATAGAGTAACTTAGCAACGACAGTCCGCTAGTTAGGTGCTATTTGTACTATGAGATGGGTTATCGTGTTGCCAGGCCGCTGGGCTGAGCTCCATAAGATTTACTAGATCCGAAAAGAAAACATATTCTCTCTATCTAATAACTCCATGATATTCCAGATAAGTCTATCCCCAAAAACTTCATACTCGCTGTACCCCTTGGTGGGATGAGCGGCCTCTTTATTATTGGAAATGCCAGATCTAATCACGTCATTCGCGTGAACTCGAGCGTCCCTGGTCCAACGCAACCCAAAACATTTATGAAACCTTGCCCGGTTCAAGGTAAAGAGATTGAAGGGTGATGATGATAAAGCCTTTCAGTGAGTTCTAACGCCTGCAAGCATAAGTCATGGGGCATTATAGTATGCGTGTACTCTAAACTGGCCAAACAGTTGGGTGATGAGCGATATGTTATGGTTCAAAAACAACGCTGTTGTTATGACTCTTACGTCTCAACTACTTCGTTCTCCCAGTCTTTCTCCCCAAACATTGGCTTATTTGAGTTCCCACTTATCTCAAGTTTTTCTAGGAACTCTGGAGGAATGGTAGGGATGTATTTCCTTTCCCGTTCTCGATTGACACCACCAAACCCAGCACCAAAAGATACGAGCATGTCTGTGACTGAAGGAAGAGTAAACGGTAGCATTATTGATGGGTCGAAGTTGATGCCGTGAGGTAAATCGAGATCTTCATCATCGTCCGGGTCAAAACGGGGTGTCTCTTGCGCACTTCCTGCATTATCTGCATCTGGGCCATTAAAGCTGCCTTTCACTGGTGTCGACGGCGTGCTGCTCGGCGGCATCGGCGAGACTGTTCTTCTTCTATCTCTTCGTATCTCAGCCTCCTTTTGCAAAGTATCGAGATATTTTAATGCACTCTTAGGGAGCCCCTTTTCGCCAACTTCTAGACGATAGTTTTTGGCAGCGTATATCAGTTGTTGAGGGGTCAAACGTTTGAGTTGCTGCAGTGTCCCAACTAGTGCTTCAAGGTCATCTGGGTCAAGTGACGAGAAGCACTGTAACCACTGAAGGAGCTGAATGATAGGGGCGAGGTGTCTACGTGCTATTTCCACCGTTGTCTCGCCTGAGGCGTGAGTCTCACCGTATTCGTAGTGTTCCGGCTTACGGTTATTTGCCCGAGCCCAGTCTTCAAGGACCGAAACGTTCATTCGGATTTGCATTGCTTTTGTCCTTGCCAAGTACTTTCGATTATTCATGACCCGATTGAAAAGCTCCGCCCCAAGCCAATAAAGCAGCTGAGAGATTATTTGGGATGTAATAACTGAATGTATATCATAGAGGTCGAGAACGAATAGCGTCGAAGAAAGGAGCGAAGTGACGTTCCGAGGTGCTGGCTTAGCGCGTTGCTTTGGTGATGGAGGTCGAAATCTCTTCTCAAGAGGCTCCACCTTGACCTCCTTTTTCCTCTTGAAAAGTTTCCACTCATGTTGAAAGGTAACATCTTCGAGGCCCGGGATTGTCTCGTGATCTAGCAATGCCGGGTCTAGCACTTTGTCCATTCTTCTTTCAGCATCTCTGACGATGAGAATGAAAATCTCATTGATTAATTCAGAGAGTTGTGCCTGGAATTCCGTTGTCGCCTCTAATAGGCCGGCATCTTTTCTCAAGTAGTGTAATAACAACGTCGCATTTGACATCCAAAAAGCCAGTATAGTCATATCCCACTGATACTGCTCCACGACGTCATTTATCTTGTCTTGCGCAGTAATAAGCAATTTCCCCAATAACTCGTGGCTTGCATGGTAATGCGCATAACGAGCGCTTAGGAATATCATGTTTGCTGGTACAGGCTTTTGAGTTGGAGATCGTTGAGGACGCATGTTGGTGATGACGATATCAAGAATTCTATCGAGCTCGCTCTCCTGAAATACGAACATCTGATCATGTAAACAACGACTCCAGTCAAACTCTTGCTGTTCTTCTTCAAAGTCGTCCAAAGGCTAAATGAATTAGTGAGGTAATGGAATGGGATTCATTGAGACCTACCTCAGGTTGATCGTCAAATCCCATATTTCCAAGATCGACTTCGAGGTCTCTTGCACTCTCCATCATCATCCGACGTCGAAATTCGTTTTCGGCCATCTCCTCCTCGAATCTATCCTGAGAGAAGCCAGGGTTATAGAAATCATCGGTCACTCCAGCGCTGCCAATGGTGTACCCATTATCGTGCAGATAAAAGGACATTTCACTGTCAGGGGGGACAAAGTCGAACGCAGTTCTACCCGACGATGTCTTCGCCTCTGGGGATGCACCGTTATCTAGCAGAATTTTAGCAATTCCCTTATGCCGATTTGTCATGGCCCACATCAAAGCACTCCAACGATTTCGATCTTGCTTGTCTACATCTACTCCAGCGTCCACAAGAGCCTGAACGACACTTTCGTGTCCCTGTAACCACTGTCAGCAAGCGGTGGTGAATCGGGTTGGTAGTACCACTCACGAAGCAGCTGGCGTAGATCAAGGGAGGCGTTCCATCCTCGTCAAGAGCATCCACGTCGACGAAGGCTCTCGCCTTCCCACTCAATATCTTGGATACTTGTGCCGTGTCGCCATTACTTGCGGCCATATTCAAAGCTTTCTGTAGCATCGTTTTCTTTTCATCTTCTGATAGCTTGCCGTCCTCAGCGACGGCATCGACATCTTCGAAGGTCTGTCCTCCATGGTGTTGGGCCTGTGCTTGCAGCATCTCCATTAATCGCGTGTCGCTGTCGGCGATCCCCTGGGTCAAGTGCCGATCGTAGTCCGGGTCATCAAGCGTCAGGTTGTTGAATTGTAAGGGCTTCGCGGGTATTGGGCTCGTTAGAAATTGGGATTGACCTTTTGGAGATGTCAGTTAGTTGGTGGACAGGGAGCCCGCAAGGGGAGCGGACGATTGCGCACCTTGCCAGCCATCGTACATTTCCGTTTCAGGTACAAATTCAGTTGGGACAACTTTGCGATCGTCCAACGATTTTGGCAAATCGGCTGGAAGAGTTTGTGGCTTTTTGGGCTCAACGTCCCCGAAGCCCCCGCCATCAGGATCCCCGAAATCCATGATTCAAGGTCGTCCGCATTTACTGCTCAGGGGGCTTGTTGAAATGGAAGATCGCACTTCGGCATGCTTCTTATATCCTATAGAAGAGGTATATTAGTGTGGTAGGCCAGTCGTAGAGCGAAATGGTTAATCGCGAAGCCTCGTCAAACAGCACCGGTCATCATTCGCAGGATGCTTTAAAGTTGCCAGTTCGTTTCGTTACAGATGAAGGTACCTTCTTAGGCAGGTAAGCATTGTACCTACTTACATGACGCAGCTAGCAAGAGGGGCTGCTGTAGGTACACTACAACCAGTACTTACATGTAACTCGTTAAAGTGGGGGTCATGGATTGGCCTGTGCACTTCTAATTTGGCAGTGAAATAGCTACTTGGTACAAGAGAAAGGGGAATTCAATCCGCATCTTTCTAGCAAGCTTCTTCTGTCATGTCCTTGAAAGAGATCGTCTTATGGCATAAAACAGTATGATAGTTTCAAAATTGCCTGCTTCTCTTATAAGTAGTTACACATGGCCGATTCCTTTTGTAGGCACAAAGCTGAAATGCCAATAATGTAGGCCTAGACAGATCGCTTGGCCAGGACCCGGAGCCTCTTTACACCTCCGTCGGGAATAATCGTGAGTTTCACATGAGTAAAAGGCTGGTCCTTTTTTGTGCAGTCAAAAGCATGCTCCTGATCCGGGCCGCATTTGCTCGGTGCCAGCACCTCAGTCCACTTTAAGCCGTCGGCTCCTGGCTCCCCCTCATCTGTCCATTCAATCGCATCAAGCTTCGCGTACTGGGGGAAGTTCCCCCGGAAGAAGGCGGTGTCAATGATGAAGCTCTCAATGAGAGCAGGTGCTCCGAGACGGATGATGGCCCAGTCAACATGGTTTCTAGTTCGCGAACGAGCAGTTTCCCATCCGTCCCCCATATCCTTACCTCGGCCGGGGAGGATCAAGTTGTCTTTGGTTCCAAAGTGTTGGTCGCTGCAGGAGACGGCCACTCCGCCATTCTGGGCTGCCGCTAGGTCGAATATTGCTTCTTTATCGGCGGGAAAGACAGGCACGGCATGTCCAAAGAGCCGGAAGCGAGCAATTCCACCATCGGGATACATGTTAAGGCGCACATGAGTATACTGCTTAGTCGTAGGATTGTCCAGCTTCCATCCGAACCGTTGAGAGGGCCCGCATTCCTGAATGCTCAAAATGGGCTCCCACTCACCCCTTTCTCCTTTCCACGAAAGAACTTGTTCATCATTTGAATTAAAGCAACCCTCAACTGAGATGGCAGGTGCATGATTACCCGAAAAGAATGCTGTGTCCACCTCGACGCCCTCTACAGTGCCCGAAGCAACGCCGAGACGTATGACGACCCAGTCAAAGGGTGCCTGGTTGTGTCGTCTTGTTTCCCAACCATCGTACCAAGCACCGGTATACACCATTTTACCAGGCTGCCTTATCGGGGCTGTGGGCGTCAGCAAATTGCTGGCCTCGGCAAACCACTCATCTGAGAAGCCCAGGACTTTCCCACCCAATGCGCCTGAGATGAGATCTACGAGGGATAAGTCAGCCTGGGGATAATTGCACGGATTACTTGGTCAGCTCCTTCGACACGCCCAATAACTCCCCCATGTTGTATGCTGACTTACCAATACAGCTAGATCGGAAAGTCTTGTCAATGTCCTCCGAGGCGACCCTTGTCGCGCTGACAGTCTCAAGTTGATACCTGGTGTCCTCCATGATCCCCAATAGCCGTAGAGTTCCGTTTCAGCAGTAGTTGTTGCAAAGTTGAGAAGGACTAAAGGTATATTTAAATGACTTGGTTCCATCAATAAAACTATTCTCTTAACGTAGGCCAGCGTGGGGTCATCGGAACCTGATCGGAAGACGGTAGTGGCCGATGAGAGGTACCATCTCCAATCATCATGTTGATTCAAACGCGTGCCATGAACAAAACGCCATGTTAAATAATCTAGAGTTATGCAATACAGTATGCTAATAAAACAAAACACTCTAGGAGCAGCAGAGGAAATCTGACCCCATCAAGACTCATTCATCCTACACTACCACTTGTTACTTAAGGTCGGATTTTATCTGGAAGTACTTAAGTATTACCATATTAATGAGGGGCAGGCAGCTGAAAAGCAGGTACGTACCCGGGAACCTTGCGTCCTTGACGAACCCCGCAATGCCCGCTCATTACGGCCGCCTTGATAAGCGACCCGATCAATTACCTCGTTTCTGATTGGCAGAAGCTGGGAGTTAGGTGGCTGGCGATGCTCCTTCAGCACACCGGCTGGCATTCGTCATCGAGGATCGGAATTCGCCAAACATTAAACATGAAGACCATCCATCCTCTGAAGCTTCTCTTATTACGAGTTTATCTCGTCTGCACTTCAGCTGTTCTGCACCGACCTGACGAGACGTTTTCCATTCACTCTACTGCCGCATAGAGGATTTCTACATCTAAGCTCAGACACTTTCCAGTTGCTTTCGTCTTGCCCCAATGGCTTCGGCAACGGGAATCCCCCAACATCCCCCGACTGATCCGGACACGGACGGACAAGTCGGCGACACTGAACCGCTCCTAGGGCGCCCAGGTGATGCATCTCAGAGGGATGAGGCCCCCATCATCAAAAACCTCGTGCTAGGTATGTTCTTGCTTCGTACTCTTTTCCTTCATTTCTCCCAGCGCCATTCCCCAAGTGTGGACTTCCATATTTGTTCCATCAAGCCGCTGCAATTTCAATATAGCATCCTACCCCACACCTTCTTTAACAGTTGTCCACCACCACCTTGTCCCACACTCTCAACTTATACAAAGTCGACTGGGCCATTGTATCCGTCATCGATACCTCTAGTCCATTTCGTGTCATATTTGCACTCTCCCACCATGGCAAAGCTCATACAGTCTTCAGGCACCGGTGTTCTGGCCGAGGGTGCATCCCTCCTGCTCGTCGCGTCCGTCTGGGCATCCGTATTCTTAAACCCCGTCATCTTATTCTCGGTGCACCCACTCGCACAATCTCTGGGGGTGCTAGTTCTTGTGCAATCGATCCTAATCCTGCAGCCAACACACACGGGCGCCCAGAAGCAAGTCGGGCAAAAAGTACACGCGGGACTGAATCTACTAGCTTTTGCCATTTTCGTGGTGGGTGTTGTGGTTATCGAAGTCAACAAATTTAAATCCAACGGCGCACACTTTCACTCTGTGCACGGCTATCTAGGAGTCATTACCTCGATATGGATACTCATTCAGTATTTTGTCGGTTTCACCATGTTCGGAGTACCCGCATTATATGGCGGCGAGGCGAATGCCAAAAAGATTTGGAAGTACCATCGTAGCAGCGGCTACGTGCTTCTATTGCTCATGATGGCGACGGTTACGAGCGCCGTGAAAACCGACTACAATCAGAACGTCCTCGGTCTTAAGCTCTGGGCAATGATCGTAATATTCGTTCTGATGATCGTCGGCGTATACCCCCGGATCAAGAAGCAGAAGCTTGGTTTTTAAATTTTCATTAACGCATTTGAAATGTTGCACCGAAGGGGGCGAGGAAGGGGAGAAAAGTAGGACGAATCGGATTTGAGCAAGCAGTTAACAAATTGCAGGGCATGAAAGTCAAGGCATGGGTTTATTTCTCTGCAGGTGTATGCGCTTGGGTTTTACTTAATAGGATCAAATGGCGATATGGTAACTTGGGTTTCAGCGGCAGGCGCTCGGCAATAGTGAGTAGGTGTTACAAATGGGACAATGGGATTGTGGTCTACATAGGTATGTTAGCTGCATAGTTTGAGCTAGGCAAAAGCATTTTGTTTAGTCAAACATTTTGTCCCGGGACAGGTGGATACATCTTCTCCCTTACCTAAATAGAGACGCGGTCACTACTTCTACTTCGGCTTCTCCCTACTATGAGTGATGACTTGTCGTGCAAACTTGAGTGGAATTTCGGGAGAGATCGAACATCGATGGAATGTATTCTCCATGGACATTCTTCTACCCTACGGTCACGGCTTCCCTTTTAGAAGACACCGTTGCAAACTGCGGGCATTCGTTCAACTCTTTTGACTCGTCCCATCTACCTAATAGTAGCAAGTGATTACGCAGTTACTTAGCTATTAAGGCGATGAGTTGGTCATGATTCACCGTTGCTCAAAGAGCTTATGTGGAAACATTGCCGTGTCAGGCTAGCGCCCGCACGGGTAGGTAGGTAGGCTGCTACACTACAACTAATCACGGGGTGCATTACGGATTATGGGGGGGTTGGGGCATGCATGGGGGAGGGAGCAGTGGTTGTCACGGTCTGACGCATTGAGCCGCGATGCTGCTTGATCTCTCAACTCCAGTCTAAGCTGCTCGCTACAGACCCAATATCCAGCAATATAGACAACTAACAAGGGCTCTTTTATCCAGGCGAATCAGTCTCGTGCTGGCCTGTTGTATAGCCTACGAGGCTCTGGGCTATCGCATGGTTCACTCGGAACATTGGATCCCCATATTATCTGTTACTGCTGGTATCGAGCTCCCGAGTACTTACCTATGATACCGAAGCAGCCGCAGGACGGCTAAGATCCAGATCAAGACAACGCAATTACGTTCACGCTTAGCTACGTCAGTTCAGCCTCCTCGGCATTATTAACTACTAGGTAGCATGGCCAGCCAGTCGCAGACGGGCCAAGCAGCAGCTGGCCGGGAGGATGAGAGAACTCCTCTTCTGCGTGATACAAATAAACCCCCTAATAATGCTGCGGTGGGAAACACGGGAGATGGCACTACAGATGGCACCGATGACGAAAATCAGGGCCTGCTCGCTCAAGAGATCACGACCTTGCGTCGTCGTCGTTGGATTTCGCTGATTGCTAGCGTTTTCCTCATCATCGTGTTCGTTGTGATATTGATCTTAAGCGGAGGTATGTATCATGTATGGTTATGAGCCTTGCGAGAGAGTTTCATATTACCCTCAAAATTGCTTCTCAATTATCTACCTCTACATCCCCACCTCATTTCTTATATTCCAGCTTGCATTCCATACCCTGTGGAGCTGTCAATCACCGAGCTAAGTACCCGTGCTTGTACGACACAATCATACAAGAGCTGATCATAAAGAATGAGTTGTAACATTTCCAAGTCAAATAGTGCATGCTCTCTATCAACCTAATCTTCACTCCCTTATATCGGCGTCTATCCTTCTTACTCCCAGTTACCACAAGAGTTGCATGCTGTTCAGCAATTTTCTGTTTACCTCTAAGCCTCCGCTAATTGAACATGCTCCAGTGCTATCCCGCGGTCAGAAAAAATCGCCAAAGATGAATAACTCTACCTGTACGACACCGACATGTATTCATGCTGCATCTGAAATTCTGTGTAAGTCTCTTAAATTCCGCACTTTCGGGGATGCGAATATAAGCTCACAATGGATCAGACAACTTGTCCCCTGATTACAAGAATCTTGATCCGTGTACTCACTTCGACACTCTGGTCTGCGATGGCTTTAACGCGCGCCATGACATTCCCGAGGATCGATCATCGTTTTCAACGGCTTCGATCATGTCTGACAACGGTCGAACTACTCTCAGACATATTCTAGAATCACCATACCCAGGTGGCTCCCAGGTGTGTAAAATCACCGCCTTTTGCCCACATCTCAGGTTCTGCCACATTCATCTCTGCAAGTGCCAACAACGTCATATGGGAAGAGTTAGACATAAAAGAGATGTGCCTATCACTATATATCAAGTGAGGGAGGCATTTCAATTGCGATACAAGTGCATATGGGCTCAGATAATGCCCGCTCTTGGCGTTGCTGTGAAGTACATGTGCTATCTACAAGGTCGCGCCGGTGAGGCCAGTGCCTCCTGCGAATATACGGCCACCTTGTCGCGTAGTCTGGGGAACTTGGATTGCTAATATGAATACAGCACTCCTCGTTCTCGCCAATGAATCTTCAAAGGGTCGCAGCATCGACTGACGAAGAAAATTTCTTAACCATGCAAGAGTCTTACAATGCCTGCATGAATGAAGCAACCCTGAAGCAGATCGGTGTTGGTCCTCTGACCGATCTAATTAGCCAAGTTGCTCAGTCCTTCCCGGTAGACGATGCCTCCTATGAAACAGATGAGATTCCACAACTGGAAGATTATTCGAAGCTAAGCGACACGATTCTCCTCCTCGAGCAACTTGGTGTCGCATCATTTGAGGGACTATATACCGGTGCGGATGATAAGAATCCTGTATGTCTCACCAAACCCTGAGCCAGCTCCTCATTTCTCATCGTTATAGGACGTCGTCATTATTCAGGCTATGCCAGCGGGATATAACCTCCCATCGCCCGAATACTATGAGGATAATGATACTGTGGAACAATACCAAGCTATGCTTGAACAGGTTTTCTCTTCACTACTTCCGACCGTCACTTCGAAGAAGTCCGCAACCAAACTCTCGCGATCTGTAGTTGCACTTGAGAAAAAGATCGCGGCTCTGACTCCACCACCAGAAGATAGGCAAGATGTTACAGTAAGTAACTAATGCTTTCAATTTTGGAAAACTGTGGTCATGTATATCTAACGACAACAGAAATATTATAACATCGTCTCGGTTGAAGACGTAGGCATGATTGGACCAACAATAGGGTTGGATAAGGTAGTGAAGGGATTGGCACCCACAAATTACACACCTGAAACAATGCTGCTGGCTTTTCCAGAATTCTTAGGGAACGTATCTCAGATCGTCTCTAAGACTCCAAAATCCACGATACAGGCCTACTTAATTTGGAACTTGGTACTGTCTTATTCAACCTACGTTGAAGCCGCTGAGGTGGAACCTATCACTCGTTTCAATAACATCCTAGCAGGTCGAGTAAGTCATGATGAAGATCGTGAAGACAATACTTTCGTACTCACTAGCACTAGGACCCGGAGACAAAGTCGGAACGCTGGAAGACGTGCCTGGGTTATGTCGACGGAACACTTGGGTGGATCCTAAGCCGCTTCTATATCGAAGCTACCTTTTCAGAGGCTGCTAAAAAGTACGGTGACCAGATCATCCTGGACATAAAGCAGCAATTCACCACCAGATTGGGTGAACTTGATTGGATGGACGATTCAGTCAAGAAACTTGCCACGAACAAAGTCCACAATATTGACCAAAAGATCGGCTATCCCACAAAATCCCCGGATATCATGAATCCCGACGCGTTACGGGACTACTATAAGGGGCTAGTGATCACGAACTCCTTCTTTAACAATTCACTGTCTAGCAATAAATTCTCCGCAAACCAGACATGGTCTGCTCTTGGCAAACCCGTAGATCGCGGCGAGTGGGGGATGCAGGCTGACATTGTCAATGCCGTAAGTAGTCGTCGAGCTGTTTTAACGTTTCTTTCGGCCCCTTAGGACGCTCCAGGGTTCTTTCTACAATGACTCTTGCTATTCACAGTTTTCCATATTTCAAGCCAATTTCAAATCACGCTCAGAGCGATAGCTAACTTGACATTATTCTAGTACTACAATCCCGCGGGAAATGAGATTGTAAGCGTTTATCTCCTAGTATATCTCATAGTTGTGTGGCCAGCAATGGCTGACTTTATTTTAGGTTTTCCCAGCAGGTATAATGCAGTTTCCTGTCTTTTCGGTGGACTTACCGGGTTATGTTTCATATGGAGCTTTCGCGTCGGTAGCTGGGCACGAGCTCTCCCATGCTTTTGATAACTCAGGCCGCCATTATGATGAGAATGGCAGTAAGTGACACTTTTATCTACTTTTTGGCGAGTCTGATGACTTTTACTTGTATCCACCCTCCATCAGCTCGAGGTCATTATTCCCTAGCGTCGTTTTTGTGACTCTTGTGCCCGGACAGATCATTTCACGTGGAAGTTTAGATACTAACGGAAATACCGCAGACTTCACTGATTGGTGGACGAACCATACTGTCGATCAGTTTGATAAACGTGCAGCCTGCTTCGTTAATCAGTACAACAATTTTACTATCAAAGGCAACGATGGCCAGCCCCTGCACGTCAATGGCAAGTTGACGTTAGGCGAGAATATCGCCGACGCTGGAGGAGTCTCAGCTGCCTTCGCGGCCTGGGAGAAGCGTCGTGCAGATAGCCCCGACCAGAGCTTACCTGGACTCGATTATTTCACACACGAACAGCTCTTCTTTGTCTTCTATGCCAACTGGTGGTGCGGCAAGGTCCGCAAGGAGCAAGCCATCAATTACATCTACGTCGATCCGCACTCACCTGCGTTTGCGCGTATCCTTGGAACAACGTCTAATTCTCGGGCCTTCAGGGAGAGCTTTAACTGTCCTGTCAAGGAACCAACCTGTGAGCTTTGGTGAGGATAAGGTTGATGGACGGGGCTTCAGGACGGTGGGTATGTGGCCTACCTTATGTACAACACAAATCGGCATTGTTTGTTCTTTCGTTATTTGATTACTTCTATTTCCAATGTATGCTGGGGCGGCCGTGAGTCTTACGTACATATCCCAGCATCGAGTATAGTTTGGTTCTCATTGCTGGTGTAAAGTGCTAAATAGTTTGATCACTATTCATAGGATATTTTCTATAAATTTACATCATAGGGCGACAGAATTGCAGCTGTTATCCTAACATATCATTCTCACTCCTCCGAGTTCCCCGTCTCAACCGGTGATCTCTGTATCGCGGCTTGTATAGCACCTTTTCGAGCGTATTTGCGATAAAGCTCTGTTGCTCTGGCAGTTAGCCTTATGACCCATTAGCAAGCTCCCCGTCCAACACGAGTTGAAGTATCGCCGTCATACCCAGGACACTGTCGTCTTTGTCAAGGGCTGCAGCGCGTATAAATGGCTGGTGAAGTTTCAGGAGTATCTCTGTTTCAAAGCCAGCCCTCGGGACCACTATGGCGGAGTCCGTGACATTGTCGTAGGAGTCGCCTACGATCTTTTTGAGCGTAAGAGTTAACACTTGATTACTTCCAGGTCTCTGTAGCAATACCACTCACAAGCTGCCATCTAGCAACCTCCGTCGCCCCGTTCCAGCTGACGTAGATCTTGAACTGGCCGTCCGTCTCACCCCCCAGCGCCACCATGTCAGGATCCCAAGTCGGGTGCGCCTTCCAGTCCATCTTGAACGCGCGGTAGTTCACGGGATATCCCTTTTCTGGACGCCAGATGTTGAATTGGACGTCGAGGACGCATAACCCTGAAGGCGTGCTAGGAGAATGCTATTATTAGATCAGAGATAACTACTTATGTCGGAGCTTAGGCTCGCTCAGGTCAGGATAAAGAGGCAAATATAAGGGGTTGACTTATATTGAAACAAGGGGTGAGAGATGCGCACTGCTCTGTGAACGTCGGGTTCGCCCCCCAGCCTATAAACACATTGCCGCTCCGCGTGGTCTGGTAGCTACCCTCGAACCTGCTCACCAAGCTCTGCGGATGATAAAATTCCGATACCAGTTCCGCGGTGCGGTGCTCGTAATCTAGTTCGATGCGTTTGCCGCGCGAACAGTTCGTTGTGCATCCGACGATGCCCGTGATGTTATGATTGTCAAACATGGTAAGACGTGTATGGGAGTCATCTGTGAGTCGCGCGTGATGCTGCCAGGCGAAGTCCGTGGCGTTGCCGGTTGGTGATATGTCGAGGAACTCATTGCGCTTGCCGCCTAGGGTCCATTTGATACTACCGTGTTCTCCATCTACGAGCGTGATGCTATGGGTATGGCGGGCTGAGATTAGGAAATCTCCTTTCGAGGTCTTGCCCCGAACAGATGAGTCATTCAATTGGTTTTAAGAAGGGATTTTGATACACTTGCCTTGTCAGCACTGTTCATATGGATGTAATCGTAGGGCCCGTTGCCATCTTTGTATTCGATGTACGAATCAGAGATATTGTAGTGTTCGGAGCCTCTCCATAGCCAGAGAAGCTCTCCAGTCTCTATATCGACCTCCTGGACAATGTTATCTATGATGTCCCCGTCTTCTGGGCCTCCCACTGCTGTTAGGTCAAAGGATATGATTGCCTTCAGGATCACTACTGCGGAGCCATCACTTGTAAGCTGACACTCGTGTAATCCGATGGATGTGTTCTCATATCCATGAGACGAGATGTTGTACGCTAATGAATATGTGGAGTCGTATAGCAGACAACTCGCCGATGGGCCGCCCCCTAAACCAAACTGTTCAATGAAGACGAGGTAGTCCTTGCCGTTGAACTGGTCGATGTGAGAATTGTGTGCGGCTGACCAGTGAAGGTCACTGTAGACTAGACTGAGGTCGTCAGCCCGATAGACTAGAACCGCTGGAGTCAATAATAATCTTCTAGACAAAAGTTTTGAGAGTTTTGCAGACACCCGAGACACACTCGTACCCCTAATAGGCAACTGTGGCCACCAGGAGTGACTAGAACAGAAAGAGAATGACTCCAGAGGTCACATACTGACTGGTCCAGTACTGCGGCCGTCTCCGGGACTATCCAAGGTGAGAAATATGTAGGACGAGTTTTCGGTTCTGGTCGGATCCCAGTAATTCACGAGCAAAAGGGGAGAAGTGATATCGGTAGAAAAGTAATGTTGGTGAGGATTGGGACCGTATTTCCCGCTATTATAGCCTTTAGAATCATAGACCAGGTCTGCGTCAGCTATTGTTGGGCTTATCATGACGCCGGCAGAGGCGGTGATGGTGGTCCAGATGAAACGCTGCATGGTGATGATGGTGGGTGGTCTCTATTTACGTCCCGGTGACGATAACACCGAGAAAAAAAAAAAAAAAATGCTGAGTACATCATGTAACTGCGTGCTTATATGTTTATTATATACTTTGAATTTGTCTAATCACCATGGAGGCAATCTGTTTTATGAACATAGAGTAAGTGCTTTCCCAGAGCTGACCCTGAGCCAGAGTGACGAGACATACGACTTCTCAGACACATACGATACACATGTGTTTTTATAGAGAAATGATGTGTAGCTACAGTCTATCTAGTTCGGACGCGACCTGGTGCGAATGCGTCCAAGCGGTGTCACGGGTCATTCTTATATTATACTATGAACCGCTCGGCGTGCTTCATAGTGTCTGCATGACTGAGGGTATATCGGACAGAATAGAAAGTCGGTTCTAAATCGTACACTACATGTTTTCAATGCTTCACCACCGCAATACCCTATTCAGAGGCTAGAAACAAAAAATCGTACGGGACCGAGTCCAAGCCGGATGTGACAGTGCTGCACTCAACTCGAAACTGACGTAACATTTGATCTCATTGTTCGTCGAACTGTAGAGCAAGTGAATTACCGAATGATATCAAAGATAATCGTAACTTCGTTAGACAATTCGTGGATAGTCTGCATTGTTGGTCATACAACTAGCAACATTGCACAAGCCCTCGATCTCATTTCGAAAGCGTCACACGAGCTTTCGGTTGTTATTTTCTTCTTCGCCTCTAGCAGAATGACAAATCATGGCAATTTCGATTTTGGCATGGCGAATTCGAAATTCCCGATCTGAACGCTCAGGCGAGGCCTCCACGCCCAGCAGCATGCCACAACTGGTACGATTAGATGTCGGTTTTGCTAGTTGCAAGCCCAGGCTAGGTTTAGGATTAATACGATCATTGCACAACGAATCTACCGGCGCTAAGTTATTGTCTAGATTGCTGCCCTTGCATCGAACACCACTTCTGCGTGGTGTTTGGGTACGTAGGCGGGAGGCGTCTGCCACAGATATAACGCGAGTAGGTACCTACATATAAGTTACACTACACTACCTCCAGGAGCCGTTCTACGCCACGACGGCAAGGCTTGTTCTCATGACCTATCGTACAGTGCTCAGTGGACTGTGCACGATAGCAGCGGTTACGATGTCTCACCGCCAAGAAAAATATGAGTAATGACTGATGCCGGCTCGCTCGCTCAGGTTGCGAGATCGAAATTCTCCGATCTGGTATACCTACAATTGCACGCCTCACAATGGCCGGCCCGTGACCTCCTAGGGCCCGAAATTCTGGCCTGACTTTGGTCCGAACAATGGATTGCCGGGGCCGCTGAACAGGGTTTTACCTGTACCTGCACTACACTGCCTCGGTAGGCGAATGAAAAGTAGGGACAGAGTAGGGAATATTGATTGCTCTTCGACTCGGACGCATTGATGATGATGACTGAACGGAGTTTAGGGATGTCCAGAATAGGAAGTCTAGGCACCTACTTAAGACCAGATCAAGGCCAATTCGGGGCGGGGCGATAACAACACAATTTGGTAAAGTTCGAAGTCGAGGGCATGCAGCTGTGCCAGCACCTACATGTATGGCTAGATAAGTGCTGAATTCATTCAAAAGGTGAGGTTCTTCAGATGATATACAGTATATACAAGCCAGGGCTCGACACTGTCAGCTGAGTCAACGTCGCGAGCATATGCGAGATAGGTAAGTAGGTATGTCCTTGGCCAGTACTCATGTGTAGCTATTCAGGCTGACGAGGCATCGAATGCGTGTATGATTCGTGCGAGCGAGCATCTCGCATACACTGCTACACTACTACTCTACAAGCGTCTCCGTTTTCCTACCAAGCCATGCAACTCCTGAATCACTGACTGAGAGCAAGCAGGTAGGTCTCCGTTTGTAGGATGGCGAGTGGCACTGATAGTGACGCGAAGTACTTAGCTAGTACGGTATGCGCACGCACAACACGCATGCAACTCAACTGCTTTCCCTAAGCACTTCAGGTCATAGCTACATACATAGTAAGTGTGTAGGTTAGGTATGAAGAGCATCCACTCCTTCATGTGCATGCTATGATAGCGAGGATAGCTATCTAGGTACCTATCTAATGGAAACAGAAAGACAAGAAAGGGCGTGCTGCCTTGGATAGCCCTGCCAACTTAGCGCACACTATTGGCGACTAGGTATCTTGAGTAACAAGACAGCCTCCGATCTCACTCACCATCACACTATTTCCAGACGAGCCAGATAAGTGCAGTCTGGGAGACCAGCAGGCTGACCATTACTGTGGACAATAGTGTATGATAGGTAGTAGAAATATCTGCCTGCTTCCCGTACCTATGATCTAGCGGTCAACAGGTTGGGTAGGGGGACAACGCAACGTGGAACTGAGATATTAATATATTACCTTAGCAAGTGCTTATCTACCCACTTGATGCCTTCCCCTTCTGATGCCGGTAATAGTGACGCGATTAAGCGATCTTGAGAGGTAAGTTAGGTAGATAAATAGATAAATACTTACTCAGACAGATAGATATTCCAACACACGACGTTATACACATCCTTCGACCATGGGGTAGGCAGGCGTTTGCAACTATTGTTATGCCTCTCTTTGGTCATTGGGTACCTAGAGTGCGAGCGGAAGAAAGCTACACTCTGGCTACACGTAGATGGGGGATAAAAACCTGGATCAGCATTAACGTGGAGCTAATGGTGGAAACTTCATGGCAAACCACTCCCACGTTGGAGCTAAATCGAGATCGGATTGTTGGCTCTAAGACTCTTTCGGCGATTAGGTAGGAACCCGTAGATTCGCCGTAGATTAAGCCTGGGAGGGACCCTTCGCCCCGTTCACTAGTACCTATATGTAAGTACAGTACCTATATCGAGATGGGGTGCTGAAGCATTCAATATTCAATCGAGAATGTAGGTAGGCGAGAGTCTGGCAAGAGTCTGGCGAGAGGGTAGGTAAGCAGCGACGCCAGTGCCTGGACTGTTTTGGCCGGAGGGCATTGACCAGGGACGCTCAACGAGGTCTTGGGTCGGCTTGGGTTCTCAGGGTCTGTCAAGGTATGTAGGTCCCAATGGTTAGCTGCAATTGCATCATGTATTACGTAGAATGATGTAAGTCGACTACAACACTCAGCCGTTGCTGGGACTGCTGGTTCTCTACTTCCAGGTAGGCAGGCAGGTATGAACGAACGAACAAACAAACGAGCGAACGAATAAATACTTTGTCGATACAGAGAAATAGGTAGGTAGTTTAATAGATAGGCTAAGGTTCGGGAGGACGAACAGGAACAACCAAGAGAGTGCTCGAGTGGGAAGAATCATCAAGATATTATAAATGGATATATATCTGGTAAAGTAGGCATTGCTAGCGATACTAGTGATGGCTTGACCCTTCTTTTCTCTCTCTCTCTCTCCCTCTCTCTCTTTCTTACGACCATCATTACCTTACCTAGGTACTGTGAGTACTTACATACCGGTATCTCTAGGTAGGGGTCTATTACAGTTAGGTGCCTATGTAGGTACCTAGGTACCCATGTCCTTACCTACATGTACACATCAGCGTGCATACAGGCGGCTTACTTAGGTACTTACCGATTACTTAGTGGTAGGCATTGTGCATCGTGGGGTGCGTACACGCTGAACCAAGTGCTAAGTATACCTACCTACAGATGTACCTACATAGGTATTTAGGTACTTCGTACGCTAAGGGGGAAAAGACAGTACCAAAGCACGATTCGGCACTGTCTGACGTAGCGGCAAAGGCGAGGAGCGGGTCTCTAGCAAGCCTTGCCTGAACGAGGTCATCCCACACTTGCTCCATATCCAATATCCATCTTCCTACTACCGTTTCTGTAACGAAATCCACGCAGCGACGCATCACACCACACGTCTCCAATACCGCAATACCACCATACTATCAACCAGCCTGCCAGCCTGCGAGCCTTCCCGCCGCCCTGCCCACCTACCTACCATCAGACAGTACCATCAGACAGTACCATCAGACAGACAGGCAAACACACCACTACCCTGGATTGTCTGCTCGATCAACATAGCCATCCCACCTGGTCAAGTCCAATAACCAGACCACACTAGTTGCCATCGCCGCGTGCCATACCTCCTCCCCGTCCACGACTACACCCAGCCTACACCTCGCCGCCAGCATCCCCGAATCACGCATCTTTACCCCGGCCGCGCCACGTGCACCCACTGCTCAGCTACGTCCCGCTCCATGTCCCGTTGCGCGTACCGTACTGCCTCCTAAGAGACCACCGAGAGATCCCCTTTGCCCAGCGAATGCCGAAGATACGAGACTATAGCCAGCACCGATCCCGGCTGTCCTACTCGGGGGATTCTTGATGAGGCATGCCAATCCTCAATCCCCCCGCAAGCCCCAGCCAACCATGCGACCACTACCCTTTTCGCGCTCATGACGAAGATGTCGCCACGACTTCGGATTATGAAGAAACAGCATCTCCGATTTCGTCTGGCACATCTCACTGGCATCGAATCACATCTTTAAATGTGTTACCGCACCTCAACCCTTCAGCTACTGAGGTGCCCCAGGCACTCGTGTCTACAGGCGCGCCGGGGGGTTGCGGTTTGCAGTTACGTGGAGGCGGGCTCGAGGCTAGCGATGCCGAGCCGCCTTCTCCCTCATTTAAAAGAAAAGTTTCCGGAGGTAGAGATGTGGGCCCTTATGGTATATCGCCGCCGAGCATACGCACGAGGCAAAGGAGTAAAGACTCCAGCGTCGGGACAAGGTCGCCCGAGGTCAGTACAAGCCACCAATCTATCCAGGATTACCGTGCGAAGCTTGCTAGGGACATGGAAAGAAAGGCCCAGGGCTCACCAGCGGAGAATCTGGAGAATATACGCGTCTCGCCAATTCGAGAGGATCTATCTGTCTCTTCAAGTTCCGTCTCTGACCTGCCTACGGCATCCACCGAATCAAACAAGACTGTTCGCGGAGGTATGACACCGGGCTTTGCGGCAAGAACACCATCATATCCTTTCCCTCGCATGCATACTCCGGGTTTTCGTCATTCTCATCTACAACATCATTTCTCTCCCTTTGAGGGGCGAATTCTTTACGACCAGCTGACATCAGACCCGTCTACCCCGGCCTCCGCCATGACCTTTCTTCCTCCCGGATGCACTCCATTCTCGGAGGACCCCAACTACCCAACTCCTAACCTTTACGAACTCTCGCTAATGCTCTCAGCTGAGCCTGGCCTCAATGACTGGTGGAATACTGTTGTCCAAATCATGACGGAAGTTTACAAAGCCGAAAGGATTACATTATCAGTACCTGCTGATGCTACAGACATTGACAATGTCCCATGGGGCCAGAAGGCTACGTATAATGCCCAAGCAGAAGACGAATATAGCATGGCCTATATAGGGAGGGGTAGTAGCTTAACAGCGAACAGTGCCGGCGATAGGACTGAAGTGTTGTCCGCAACGGAGCCTACGCCAGGAAGTGAACATTCTCTTCGACCGAACATACAAAGTAGACATTCTTTCACTGCTTACGAAGAGAAAAGGGAATCACGTAGGATACAATTTAGCGAAGCCACAGCTTCACCGACAACCCGCCGACCTGGTCTTACTTCTAGGAGCAAGAGTCATTTCCCAGGTGCTGATCGTGGTGGCATAGTCACCTCGCACACGGCTTTAAACCAACAGGCGTTAGAGGAGCATGATGCGGTTGAAGAACAACAGCATCTCCCCAGCTGGGAAGCAACCATAGAGCCTGAAAGAGCGCTGAAAGGTCAGGTGTTACCCGTTCTACAAGCTCTTGATCTTGATGCGGATCCCCTTATCGATCATAATGGCATCACCAGAGTAATCGAAAGAGGCAAGGTTATTGCCTTAACCCGGACTTATCCCTATCTTGACCCTGGTGCTGATGAACATTCAACGAAAGCCAAAAGCCCTAAGCCAATGCCACAAGAAGCGAAAATAAAGGGTTCTACGAAGCAAACAAAGTCCGAAAATGCGACGAACTTGTCATCATTACTTGCCAATGCTAGTGCACCTCTGACCAAAAATAAAAGTAGAAAGTCTACCGTGCCTGAGAAGTCTAAAATCCCACATCTTTACTCCGTCATTGACGATGAACCACCCCGTCCTCCTACACCGAAATTTGAAGAATTTGAACAGGCTCCCCCTTCGCCTTGGTCACAATCTCCTGCCCCGTCCCCGGCTGTTCGAGCTGACCCTACAGAAAACCCTTTCTTCACTGACGCAGCCGTGCTTGATGAGGGTTCCTTCAATCCTGGTCCTAGTCCACATGACTATACGTCTGTCCAAGCGCCCGAGACCATTGGAGTTGACAATTCGTGGACGGTACTGCACATTCCTTTGAACCATATTCTGCTCTCGAGATCGCCCCAAAGGTTCAAGTTAGACCCATCCGTGCTTGAACAGAAAACCAATCTCCGCGCAAAACACGAAGCTTATCGGTCCCCCTTGGTAGCGCCTGATGAGCCCCCCCGAAAGCAGCAGCAACCACCCATCGCAATACTATCAATACTCAGCCCTGTTATACCGTATCCTTCAAACCTACGGTATTCCCTTGAGCATCTCGCACCTCATCTGGCGACGTCATTCTCACTATGCCGCCATTATACTAATCTTGAGACCGAAGTCATGGGTCTATCGCGGAAGCGACCGTCGAATGTTGGATTTGGCGCCATTGGTCCAGATGGTAGGCCGATTGCTAACCTCAGCGCTCTTGGTCCACTTGGGCTGTCATCGGAGGATGCTTCTCAACGCTCGATTGCTGGAAGTCTCACGAGTCCCAGCGACTACTCAACACAGTCTCGGAGCATAACTGGATCTCCTATGGGTACACCACTTTGGGAGCCTGGATCATTCGGTCTAGTTGTTGAGCGCCGTGTGACAGGGACTAGCCCTGGCTCAGCCGGTGGTGATAGCTACTTCAATCCCAAACCGAGAGGGGGCACACGTGCCGAGACACCGCCAGGTATCTCCAGTCATCGTGCTTCCCGTAACTCTAAAGAATCTACCACAAATAGACCGCACCGACAATCGGCAAGTTCCCGTAAACATCAAGAGCCTCTTCAAACAAAAGATTCGGAAATTCCAGAAGCTGCAACTACCGAGGAGGATGCCACACCTGTGCTTAGGCCGCGACATGTATCGAAGGAGTCAGCCTCATCATCAAGCTTGAAAGAGGAACCTCATGGCCAGGATGTTACCGACCATCCCAAAAGGCGAGCCGCCAACGCCGCACAGAGTGGCCATAAACACACGAAGTTACATTCATATGGCGGCGATTTCGCTGCCACTTTCCAATCTTTGCCGCCTAGCACACCGTTGCTTACGAAACCTACTACATCAACTCCGACTCGTTCGGGATCAATGCCAACAACGCAAGTCAGCATGAATCCACCAACAGACCGACTAAAAGGCCTCATGCTTGACCTATTACCTGTGCAAGTGTTTGTAGCGTGGCCTGTAACCGGAGAGATTGTATGGGTGAATTCTAGATACCTGACATATCGGGGTCAAACTCTTGCAGACTTAATTTCGGATCCCTGGGCTAGCTTTCACGAAGAAGATCGTGAAGACTATTTAAGAAACTGGACACATTCATTACGAACAGGAGAACAGTTTGTCCATACTGTCCGACTTCGTCGATTTGATGGAGCATACCGCTGGCACCAAGCTCGTGCCGTTGCGTCGCGAGATAAACGTGGTGTTATCGTTCAGTTCATCGGCTCTTATATGGACATACACGACCAGAAAGTCGCCGAATTTATGGCCCTCCGCCAGGCCGAGGTTGAAGCGTCAGAGGCCAAGCATCGTCTCCTAGCTAACCTTATCCCACAAATTATATTCACCGCCACAGAGAGCGATGGAATCACATTTGCAAACGAGCAGTGGTTAGCATATACAGGGCAGAGTGAAGATGGTCCATTGGGAAATGGATTCATGGACTTCGTTCATCCTGAAGACCTAGCAAGATGTCGGGTACCGATCGATCGTAGCATGATACCTAAAGTAGAGAAAAAGCCTACAAGTTCGTCCACATCAACAATTACATCCGAACTAGTTCCTATGGTAGCTCTTGAGGGCCAATCTCTTCAAAACCTGTCAAAGTCACTATCGGCGGCCTCCCAAGATGAATCAACGTCGAGTAATGCTCAAGCATCTAGCTTACCGAATGCCGATCTCAGTGAACTAGCCAAGAAAGGTATCATCAAAGTCGCGACGGATAGTAATGGTCGTCTCTCGTACACAACCGAGCTTCGTTTGAGGTCCAAAACTGGCGAATACCGGTGGCATTTGATCCGTTGTGTCGAAATTGATGATGTTGGGTTTGGCAGTGGGCCTAGCTCATATTTTGGCTCAGCGACTGATATAAACGATCATAAGTTGCTAGAGGCAAAGCTGAAAGAGGCTATGGAGTCCAAGGGTCGATTCCTAAGCAACATGTCTCATGAGATCCGAACACCCTTAATTGGTATATCAGGGATGGTCAGCTTTTTGCAGGATACGACATTGAGTGAAGAGCAGAGGGACTTCACAAACACTATCCAGACCAGCGCCAACAGTCTCCTAATGATTATAAATGATATTCTTGATCTATCCAAGGTTGATGCTGGTATGATGAAACTCAAATTTGAGTGGTTTCATACGAGATCTCTCATCGAAGATGTAAACGAACTAGTTTCCACAATGGCAATTGCGAAACGGCTCGAGCTCAATTACATAGTTGAGGAAAACGTCCCGGCCTGGGTGAAGGGTGATAAGTTTCGAATACGCCAAGTTCTCCTCAATGTTATCGGCAACGCGATCAAGTTTACCACTGAAGGCGAGGTCTTCAGCCGATGCCGCGTCTATACAGAATATGCTGGTGAGCTAGGGGAAAACCAGATCATGCTAGAATACTCAGTCATCGATACCGGTCGAGGGTTTTCTGAGGAAGAAGCTGGTCTGATTTTCAAACCCTTTAGCCAGATTGATGGTAGCAGCACTAGACAACATGGTGGCAGTGGCCTTGGTCTCGTAATCTCCCGCCAGTTAGTAGAACTTCACGGAGGGCAGATGGATGGCAAAGCGGTGCCTGGAAAAGGGTCAACTTTCACTTTCACCGCTAGATTTGACTTGCCAAATGCGGCTGATCACCCCGAAGTGACGACTACGCCGCCCATGGGGGCAACAGCCACCCCCCCAGGGGAGCACAACGCCTCCATGCAAGCCATAAAGCCACTCATGCTTCAGAAAACATTGGAGCAGCCGATGGCTGCTAGTCCTAGCTCAGACGCCGGAGTTACCTCTCCAGCTCTCGCATCATCTGGTAGCTCTGATCCTTCGATACGGTCTGTGCATACTCAACATACCACCACATCATCAGTCTCCTCTGTTAACGTCGGCCTTGTGCATTTCAGTGAAGCAGCGAAGGCGAGTGGGCAGGATCTGTCTCAAATGAAGTTTGAAATGCCGATGGGAAGGCTCTCACTGCAGACGTTACCTGTCACCGACAACAATACCCTGCCAAACCTGCAACAGTCTCGTTTACCAATGTACTCGATCCTCATCATCTGCCCACAGAAATACAGTAGAGAAGCGATCACGAAACACATTGAAATGACGCTGCCTAAGTATGTGCCTCGCCAGATCACAGCTCGGTCGAGCCTTCTAGAGGCCCAAAGCCTGATAGGTGGGGATGAAGCAGTCACATTTACACATGTCGTTGTCAATCTCGCTTCCGCAGAGGAGATTGTGGATGTCACAACCCAAACTATTGCCTCGTCAGCAGGTAGAACGATTACGCTGATCATGTCTGATTCCCTACAGAGGCAGGCAGTGCTGGACCTTGCGTCGAAAACTGGACACTCTCAACTTCTTGCAGACAAGAAGATCATATTTGTGCACAAGCCCGTGAAGCCGTCACGGTTTGCTGTCATTTTTGATCCAGCCAGAGAGCGCGACGTAAGCACTGATCTAAACCGCTCAAGTGCAGCGCAAATGGTCGAATCACAGAAACAGAGCTACCTGGACGTGGAAAAGCGGATAGGCGCCAAAGGTGTCAAGGTTCTATTGGTTGAAGATAATCCAGTCAATCAGAAAGTGCTCTCTCGGTACTTGAAAAAGGTAGGCATCGAGGCGGAGATTGCCGCAGACGGTATGGAGGCCACGGAAATGGTGTTTGCGCGCACTCCAATGTATTATTCTCTCATCCTGGTAAGTCGCTTAGGTAACCCAATCATGATGCAGCACAGGCTAACCAGGTGTCCTAGTGTGATCTTCACATGCCTCGCAAGGACGGCTACCAGACGTGCCAAGACATTCGGCGGTGGGAACGAGAGAACAACTACAGTCCTACACCAGTCATTGCACTCTCGGCCAACGTGATGTCCGATGTGCAAGAGAAGTGCATTGCGGCGGGATTTGACGACTTTGTCACGAAACCGGTGGACTTTGTCGATCTCAGCGCAGCCATGTCCAAACACTTCTAACGTTGTCATTGCACGTGCATGACCCACAAGCGAATACGATCGTCGCTCAGATGACTGCATTGCATCCATGGCGTTTTAAGGCGAGGAAAATTGGTGGTGTCTACGTCGATCCTCAGCAACCTCAGCTGGTGACGGGCAAGTATATTTGTTTTCTCTCTTATCTTGTTTTTAAAGCATTGTATATATCGTGACATTAAACTGGACGCGGATGGTTCATACACAACGACGAAACAAGCCGTTCTACCCGGAGTCACTGTCAAAGCGGCGCTCCAAGCCCAACACACTAGTCTATTTATTCCGTGTGGGCGGGCTTCTGGGGACAGTGGCGTCGAGACGAGGTGGTTAGCCATTGCACGTCAGCAACGGTCGGTTGCGTATAGTTACGTGCGCAACTCTGTTCGACATTGTCGAGCTGCTTGTTTTGTTAAGCCGCCGGCTTGGCCTGTATGATGGAGTTCCAAGGACGGGCATTCATTTTTCATTTCTTGCTCAAAATATACCTCTCACCTGTAGAAAGCGCTGGGACCAAACAGGCGTATGCATTTTCAAGAAGATATTATTTATATACATGATTAATGGAACGAAAAGCTGAAACACCTGTGAATGACTAGAGTAGACGAGATGCCTTTGCTTATCGTGGATATATGCTACTACCTATAAACAGCTGTTGCTGTCCTAGTGTATCTGCAAAAAGTGAGCGAAGGATGCTGTAAAACATGTACATCATGGACGTCAGTTACCTATCTTCCTAAATCTACTATCTGATAACTAAGAAAATGTAGAGCGCGGGATGACAGGGGCGGGATTGATGGGAACTAAGGGGACCTCCGGAACGGCCGTCACGCCAAAATGTAATTCGTTTTCGCACAGCACAGTATCTACAGGCTAAATTGCCTGCTCATTTCACTTCGCACTAGGTAGGATGCATCGCACTCGTCAGCTTGAATCCTGTCGTCAGACGCTCTGGAGCTGTCTGCAATGATAGCAACAGACTGCACAACGCTTACGGTCGACTTGGCCGATGGATCGAAAAGCCTCACTTTATTGCTCGGCCTTGTTTTTGTGACACATAAGGGCGGACAGGGCTTTTTCTTCAAGCCACACGCCTGCCGGGGACATAATATTGCCTCAGCCTCATGCAGCCCGCATGCAGAGACGATACCAAGCTTCCTGTGCTGTGCTCTTCTGCTGTGCCTTCGACATCGGGATTTGCTTGCAGGACAGATGAATTGGGCTTGCCTGGCTGACTGCGAACCCAATTTAGCCGAAAGCGCAACGCTGGAGGCCTAGTGTGACGCTAACCCTTGATGCGATTCGCCAGGACGAGAGCTAGACAAGACAAGACAAGAGTCACTCGACAGAGACAAGATAAAATAAAACACCAAAGTGAGATTTGGGATTCAGGCACGGTGACGAGTTGAAAGCCACAGTGTACCAAATAGCCTACGCTAAACCTCGTATAGGTAGCTAAGGCCATCATCATCCTTGGTTGAGAGCCACCCCCAACGAAAGTTACGTAGTACAGTGTTCTTTATCGTGAACCCTTTTTTTTTTTTTTTTTTTTATCTTGCTAATTGAGGCAGCGTAATCAGGTAGGACGATGTATCTGTAAATGGACCAGGCACAAGAAAGGAAATTTGCATTACACGAAAAGGAGCTTCTGAGATGAGCTGAGCTGAGCTCGGTCTCAGACGAATCGTAAGAACACGTGAGTATCTTACGGTCTGATGTTGCGAACAGACCTCACCTTGTTCATGATGCTGGCCAGTTTTACAATTTTTTTTTTCCCTTCCCCTGCACGTATCTTATCTTTCCTCGATAGACGAGAAGAAAAAAAAAAAAAAAAAAAAAAAAAAAAAAAAAGAAAAAAGAAAAAGAAAAAAAAAAAAAAAAAAAAAGGACCCATTAAATGCCGTTTAAAAAATTTTTTGGCGTGG